>NW_026533191.1:2267500-2285000 GCF_028296485.1 Oppia nitens
GCGTAAATAGCAATATATATTGTCAATAATTAATAGGCTTTTACAGCAGTCATATACTATAACAACAATCATTTCAAATTTTTCACAATTAATTATAATAATTGCTATAAATACGATATATATATAATTTATATATATATATTACTCTATAAATATGTAAATAATAAAATAAATATTTTCTCATATGTGTGCAAACAATATAGATACTGGTGTTTGTTTTGTTTTTTTTTTGTGGACATACCTGGGCAACGAGTGCAACGAAATCATGCGGAAACATGCGATGACGGCCCTCTTTCTCTGACTGGACACACAGCTTCTCCAAACACCCTTTTGCTGGCCGCCCGGGTGGTCAATCTTTATGTATATATATATATTTCAATATATATATATATATATATATATATATGGGGACGATATGAACAACAAGTATTACAATTGAGATATTATACGGGTGGTGGGGGGGGGTGAGATGTACAACAATGATAAAGGACAGGTAGATTTATTGATAGAAATAACAATGGGGTGACATTTGTATTGATTGTTTTAAATTGTTTATACAGATTAGTTGCACATTACTTGTATAATTACATTCAAAAAAAATATTATACATAAAAAATACTATTTATATTAATACTGTATATAATCTATTATAAAAAGCTACTACTAATAACATTGCATTTACAATATATACAGTATATTTTAGTAACAATAATTTAAATAACATTTTCTAATTTAAACATTTTTTAAAAAATAAATAATTATTTATTTTTATATAACAAAATACGGTAAGCTATCGACAACAACAACAATGCATTTACACTAATATACAGACAAATCAATAGACAACTACCGGGGCCGCGGACAACATTGTCGCACTTACTATAATCACATTATATAATACATTGGGGGACATACATACCATATGAAGTCCGTACAACACTTTCGACATATCGATGATCCGTTCGACCAGTTGGTCGGCAGCCATATGCGGATCTTTTGCGTGATGATGGTGTGACGACTTATCGGCTACCAGTGCCAGCTCTTTACCACTTAGGGCAGTGCCTGTTAGGGCAGCAGTAGTCGACGATTTTTTAGATCCCAGTTTCGAGTACAGATAGTGTTGCCACGACATATCATCTGATGGATCAATTTTATCGGGTAATGTCAACTGTGTCTTAACGTAGTCGAAAATGTCGGCATCGGGTCGACGTTTCAGAAATTTTTCTTTCGCGTGTTGGACCAGTTCCTGCTCCCGACCCCCGAACAGGTTCAGTCCGACCGGCAGTAGTCGCTTAAGACAGGCCACCATCAGCGAGGCGGCCAACTCCTTGTCCTTATCGCGCTTACCCTCCCGTTTCTTTTTAACCTATTTTGTCATTCATCATTACCCGCCCACCCCCCGGGACACGGGTTGACAATAACAATGAAAAATTAATTAATTAATGTATAAAAATGTGTAATTGAATGATTGAGTGAAAATATAAGATAATTTTAAAATAATATATTAATAATAATTTTTGATTAATTTTGTAAAAAATATAAAATAAATAATTGTTAGAATAATTTAAATATAATGTAACGCAATGTATAAAAAATAAATCAATTATCTCTCTCTCTCTCTCTCTCTCTCTCTCTCTCTCTCTCTCTCTCTATATATATATATTTGTAATATTAATCTATTACTATAATTATATATATAAATAAATATAAAATAATTATTATGCATAAAATGCTATCGTCAAAATACATAATAATAATAAACTAATAATATAATACTATAACTTATTTAATAATTTATATACAGTATTTAGATAAAAAACATAAATAACTTAAATTGTGTTTAATTTAATAAAATATCTGAATTATATACTGTATATATAATGTATATTATTAATTATTACTATTAAAAAAAATTTATAGCAAAATTTTGATTGTATAACACAATTGTTATTTATTAATTAATTTAATTAAAAAAAAATATATATATATATAAGGGATCAGTTAGTTTTTTGTAGGTTAATTTTATCAATGATATATTGAACACTGAAACAGGTAGTTTATCATCATATCCCATATACAGTATGGTATATATATAATTATAAAATGTCTAATTATTATACTATCAAATACACTATATATATACACTAAACTATTGACTATTTTCATTGTTACAGTTTGTAATATATAACTGTTAATATTTTTATTTAAAATACAGTAAATTTAAAGGAAAAACAGATATATATATATATATTGATATTATATAGTTATTATTATTACAGGTATTATTATTATTATTGATTAATTAATTAGTTAAATTATGACGTTTAACAATTATAATATTTATTAAAATTAAAATTTTTAAAAATAATAATAATTTAGCTTCTGGTGCTGTGGACTAGTCTACTATCTAATAATTATTATTTAAAAAACTTATAAATTGCTATTTAAATATTTATATACAGTTTTTTAATGAATAATAATAATAATAATTTAAAACTCAGTATATATTACTATACGAAACATAAATATATGTTAATAAATACGACTAAACTCTATAATTATTAATAATTACATTAATTATATGTCAATATTATTATTATTATTATTATTATTATTATACAAACAGTAGTAGTAGTAGTAGTAGTAGTAATAGTAGACAAACCATACCTTTTTAGCTGACGATGACTTAGCACTGTCCGATTTGGAGGCCGTTATCCTACCTCCCCGTCCCGATGACGGCATAATCAGTGCCATATTGTCGATCTCGTTCTGCGATATAAAATTTTGCTCTTCCCGTCGGAAAAACTGCGATTTTGACCAAATATTGAAAATAGTGGCCACATTGTGGTATAGTTTTTCGGCTTCCGGTATATTGTTTTTAAGCCAATGACCTAAAAAATAATTATAATAATAATAATATTATTATTATTATTATTAATAACTAATTAAATATAATTATTTTAGTAAAAAAATCTTTTTAAATAAATAAAATTATTATTATTATATATAGTGTAATACTGTAGTATAATTTAGTAAAAAAATGTTCTAGGTAGAAATTGCTAATAATAAAAATTCCTATTAATTTTCAAATTAAATTATTTACAATAATAATGTGGACTAATTTTATTATATATTTAAGTTATATATAAGTATTATTAGTATATATATTATTAAATATTTACAGTTTTTTATTATTAATAATAATGTAGTTTTTTTTGAAAAATATTATCAATGTATTAATTTACATAATATAAAATAAATATTAAAAATCAAATATTTCCAATATAATCTGTTAATTGTATTTATATTATACAATGTAATTTTTATCAATAACAAACAAAAATTATTTTTAACCCATTACTTTAATGTGTTTTAATAAATAAAATTTAGTAAAAATTTTCTAATTAGAAAAATCAAAATTTTTAATAATTTTTATGTGAGCCGTTTAAATGATCAAAATTATATCATTTAACTATTAAATATAAACTATATTTAATTGAAATTAAATGTTACAGTTTGTTGAAAAATTTGTGTTTATTATTGTGTATAGTGTATATGTGTGACACAATAATTTTTTTTAAAGTCAATAAATAATATTATATTTACAAATGGAAAATAAATATGTTTTAAAATAATTTCTATTGTTTTACTAAACTATAAATTGATTTTCTATAAATTTTTGTTAAAGTTATCGTTTAATTAATTATTTTTTGTTATTTTTTTCTCTGTATTCATTCAACATATTAAAAAAACAGTTTTATCATTGCTATGTAATATGTGTACTGTACTATAATTTTCCCCTCAGTTTTACCCCCATTTACCACCTCCTCTATTGGTTGATTCAATACTTCAATGTATGTATGTGTATGTGTATGTGTATGTGTATGTGTATGTGTATGTGTATGTGTATGTGTATGTGTATGTGTATGTGTATGTGTATGTGTATGTGTATGTGTATGTGTATGTGTATGTGTATGTGTATGTGTATGTGTATGTGTATGTGTATGTGTATGTGTATGTGTATGTGTATGTGTATGTGTATGTGTATGTGTATGTGTATGTGTATGTGTATGTGTATGTGTATGTGTATGTGTATGTGTATGTGTATGTGTATGTGTATGTGTATGTGTATGTGTATGTGTATGTGTATGTGTATGTGTATGTGTATGTGTATGTGTATGTGTATGTGTATGTGTATGTGTATGTGTATGTGTATGTGTATGTGTATATAAACACTGTGTAGACATCAAACAATTATTAATATTAAAATTTTTTAAAAAAGAGCTTAAATGCTATACCTTTCTGAATGTCCACATATTTGATAAGCAACGGATAGAAAGCATAGACATCCCGAGCTAACAGTGCAAACTCTTCCTGCAATTGTTGTTCAACAGCACTGGTATCATCGGTTGCCGATTTCAAATAGCCGCGCATCATATCCTCTTTATGATAGACTTGTTCGGCACGACTACATATTTTCTGTGCCAATGGCATCACCGGATCAATTAGCAGATCTTCCGATGAATTGATAATGATTTGTCCCGCATGGCCGGCAATAGTGACCATCCATGGATGTCCTTCGACACCGACATGATTCTTGACCAACACGAGTACCGATTTTAATAGATTATTCAAATGTTCACTGGTCACCATGGTCACATGATTGTCGCCGGTAATGTTGACGTTATCGGGACCTGTAGTTTATGGGGGGGTGAGAGGGGAGTGGATATACATATCAATCTGTATGACTTTTTCGACAAACCATACATACCCTGTGACCACCAAAACGGCAAATACGAGCACAACATCGGCATAATAACATCGATAGTATGGGGTTCACTAGTATATCGGGTCATCGATTGGACATATTTGTCGATTAGGGCCATCAGGTCGTCCAATGTAGGCATGGATGAGCCCAATTCGGTCAGTACGGTCTGGGCTTCCAGCGAATGTTCCTCACTTTTACCGTGAATACAGTGTTTGTTATGTTTGTTCAGATGTGGCTCCAGAAATGCTACGGGGAAAGTGCTGGCAAATGCACCCAAACAGTTGCCCAGTGCTGCCCGATGCCGGTCAAGCTCCGACCGGATAAACTTACGGCTCAGTGTCAAATCCGCATGTTTAGTACCTAACGTATACAACGAGTTCAACAGTTTATAACAGGCCACTTGTATATCATCGAGTAGCAGATCCGATCCGAAATCATTGACTGCCAAATGATCGAACAGTGATGTAAGCACCGGTAGGACGACCAGTTGGATGTAGTTGAGCGACGACGATGTTTTCATTGTAGTACCTCTGATATGGGAGAACCGGGCGTTTTGTAGGTTAAACACACACATTGCCAGATCGTCGGCCATATGATTGAAAAATGTTAACATCGATGTCTTGATAAAATCGGGCGAATATTTGACAATAGTTTTGGCATCGGTTGCCTGGATGAGCACCTGTAGACAGCGTACGGATATTTTGGCGTCGACACCGATTACCGACAGTTTTGATCGTAAAAATGCGGCCAATTTACAGAACAGATTGGCCACCATTTCCTTTTCGCGTACGGTTGCAATGCCCGACGCGGCTACCGATCCTTTAAATAAATAAATCAATCAATTAAATTCAAGGGAACAGTTATGCTAATCGGACACTCCCTTTACCAGTAGTGGTAGCCGTCGGTGAGGTCAAGAAAAAAGTTCGCTGAGCACCGAAATACTTTTCCATCAGCGGTAACACCACTTTCGAGAAAAACTTGACATCACGGGAGCTCTGTTTGAATGACATACGACGGGTGTGATTGGCCGACGGTTTCAGTAGCCGTAAGCTCATGGATGTAATGTCCAGATATTGCAGTAGTTTTTCCAACAGCGACGATGCAAAACGTGTTTCGGCCGGATGTCCCGGATGGCCAAGACTGCCGCCGGCACCGGCATCCGGACTCAGTACTGAGCCTAACCTATTTCTTGGGTCACCGGGAGGAATGGTGTCAGAACTGGTAGGTTATGTTTTGTTTGTTTGTTTGTTTATATAATTATTAATTGTTAAGACATTTATATATATATATTTATACAGTAAATGGTAAGACATATGAAATTTTAGAGTTAAATATAACATATAATTAGATAATTATATTTTTAAAAAACACAAAAATATATTTAAATTGTTATGTTTTTTTTAATTGAACAGTTAGTGGACAGCAGGACAGGTATGTATTTTTTTAGGAACGGTATATAAAAATAGTAGGCATACACACAAACACACACATAGAAAGAGAGTACAAATAGGAGAGAAAAAAGACACAAAACAATTAGTACATCACAAGTGTATGGATTTTTTTTAATGACAACTAACAATACAATATAAAAAGTATTACATTAGCACCGGTAGGTTTTTTTTCTATACATACCGAAACACTTTGTAACCTTCAAACTGTAAAAATTTCAGTAACTCTTGAGATCGTTCTCTGTTTTTCTTCTTTTCCCGATCGGTAAGCAAATCGTAGGGTACCTGAAAAAGGGACAGTCGTTACAAACAATTACAACTAAAAATCAATCAATATCAGCACAGGTATATGCCATTACCATTTGCGGATGAATACAACCGCCCAGTGCTTCGCTTTCCTCTTTAACACCTTTAGCCCACATGTCGTGTGCATTCTCGGCCAGACGTTCGGCCAGTGTCTGCATATCGCGACTCAGCGTCAGATTAGCCATATCTACCGGCTGTGGATTATAGTCGGCAATCGTAACCGACTGATTCATTTCGGTTCTCGATGTCTGACGGCCCAGAGTCGACTGTCCTGATTCGGACTGTTCGACCTAAATATATAAACGTGAAAATATCAATAGATTATATAATACCGTAGTAGGGCTGTCCTCAAAATATTGTCCCCAAAACACACCAACAACAACAACAACAACAACAGTACCTTATAGGACATGGCTAACAGTGCTTTGATGGCATCCCTGATCGGTTCCTTATACCGTTCCTTTTCGCGATCGGTCAACAGCTGATACGGTTTCAATCGCGGATGACTTTTCCTATATGACCACTGATCCCCAAATTGCCAGCCGTTTTCAAACTTGCGCGATGCCCAGGCATCGTGATAATGCTCGGAAAATTTTTGTACCAAATTGACCATTTCGGGGGATAGGGTTATCGATTGGGTGTTTACCGGGTTCGGTACGTACGGGCCATCGCTTCCACCTAATACAGAGATAGATTGATTACCGGTAATAATGTAGTAGTATATCGGGTAGTGTTTTAGTATAGTATAGTAGTAGTGATGATGGTATGTATAGTAGTGATAATGGTATGTACTGGTGATGGTATGACCACAAAAAAATAAAATACCGTTTTTGTTGATAATGTCGTCCAGATTTGTATTGGTCAGCGAGTAGTCGGGCGGAAGGGCAGCCGCAATAGAGGTCAAACAGGGCAACGATTGTGTGAACAGATCGGGGTCGTACTCCATTTTGGCCAACGAGTCGAATATATTGCTAAACAATACCATTGTCAGCCGGCGTTCCTCCTCGGATGCCGATCCATAGGATCCCTGGCCACCGGTCGAGTAGTATTTCGTACAGCGTTCGTAGTGAAGTGTCAGTAGTCTCAGTGCAACAGTAGTGTAGTCGGTCAGCACCGATACATCGTTGCATAGCTTACGTAGCAATCGGAGTAGCATTGATGGCAACATTTCACGAGTCAGGCTGACCTACAGGTGCCGGATGTCAACGACACAAAAAAATAATTTAATTTATGGAAACAACAGTTAGGACATCAACCGGACTACTGACCAGAAAATCGGATACACATTCGCGCTGTCCTTTGGTCAGTGTCTTGACTTTGGCCAATCGGTAGACAGTATGTAGTGTGGCGTCCAATAGGTTAGCCCAGGTATCGGCAGTGGTAAAAAATGCCGAGTGTTTGATCAGTAACGGTAGTACAGCGTTGCCGAGATAGCGATTCAATGCCAGCGACATTTCCGATTCGCCGCCGTCGACGGTCTCCAACATAGTGGCCGCCCGCAGGTCGGGTAGAAAACCTTCCTCCAGGAGCCGGAAAAAAGTTTCCTCCGTTTCGATACCGTAGACTCGTTCGAGAAACAGTACTATCGATTGTTTATGACTGGGCAGTAGGCCGGTAGGCATATCGGACTTTTCTAATTAATAAAAAACAATAGTTTCAAAGCACTGTTAGATTCAAATTCAAAACCTTTCTCCCCTTCCCTACCTTTTGCGCCTAACTGTAGCGAAAACCTGAGCGACAGTACGCCCTCCAAGTCCTCCAACGGTACCAGCGATCGGAGTATAGCCCGGGCTCGCATACACTCGTTCTTGCCCTGAGCTATGGTACTGGCTTCGGGTGCGCACCGACCCAACAGGTCGACCAGTGCACAGTAAAAGCTCAGAATGGCTGCACCCATATCGATATAATCTTCGTCCTCCTCCTGGGCTTCGCCCCGGGCTATCTTTGTCTCCCTGTCGCGGGTAATCTTATCGGACATCTGAATGGCATCTTTGATAGCAGCCAACAGTCCCGGTCCTTCACCTCTCAATGCCGGACCCAAACACTCGGGCCTCCGGATCAACAACCGTATGACCAGATTAGAGTTCTCCTCAACCGATTCGCCGTTAACCCAAACACAGAATCGTAGAAAATCGAGATACCGTTCCCCCTCAACGGGATCCCAACCGACATCCGGGTAGCCTTTATCAATTAGTTCCTGATTTGATTGCAGTCCACAACGGGACAGGTAGACGGCAATTTTTTCCAAATAATGTTCCCGCAGGGCCAGTGCTAGTTCCGGGTTTTCCATTAGGGACGAGTAGGCAACATCCAGGGGTGTAGTTCCGCGCAACGATGGCCGGGACAGTAGGATGTTTGAGTGCTCCAATAGAAAGTTCAAATGATCAAACATGGCTTTCTGGTTGATACGACCGGAACGGCAGAAAAAACATAGGAACCGACAACAGGCGACCACCATTTCCGATGTATCCGATAGTTTTTCTGAGTCACCCCCGCCGCCGCTGCCTCCGCCTCCGGGATTAGATTTTTGTTTGCCCAGTGTGTTCATCATGACGTCCATTATGTTTTCGTGTACCCTTAGTGTACGCATTAGGTCCGGGTGCTGAAAAAAGACCCGATTGTTGACCATTGTCCACAGCGAATGTCGCATTACCGCTTCCTCGTCCGGTCCCATTTGCACTGGTAGTTAGATAGATAGGGAGGTTGTGTTAGAAAAAGAAATTAGGGTTTACCGGTATTTACGATATAAACAGTAGTTTAATATAAATATAAGTATATATATATATAAAATTTATAGGACAGTCCATACCGGGTAACAGTGCCCGAACTTTATTCAAATGATGAACAAACTGTTCGACATCGCATTTGGACAGATGGCCGATAACATAGGTTTTCTGTAGGGCGTCCATCAGTTTGCCGACACCATTGTAGCAGCGAAGTAGCAAATGAAACATTTGCCTAATCAGCTCCCGGTTCTCGATTTCCGATTCCTGGGCCCACTTGATGACTGTCGACACTATTTTCTTGGTCAGCACGTCCTCCGGCGGCGGACGTTCCTCTTCGGGTGCCGTCTCCTCCTATAAAATATTAATATATATATATTTTTGGTGGGAAATGCCTACTACTAAGTCAACTGTCCTATCGGATGATACAAACTTTATAGCCGATAGACTTAACACTATTGACAATAGAAACCAATCGATTTGTCCACGTTTTTCGGACACCAATATCGTCGCCACTAGCCGATTCGGAACTTTGGTCACCACCACCGCTAGCGCCTTCCTCTTCGGCCACTACTTTGATTCGGGTCATAAGTTTTCCGTGCAATGTAACCAACTTTTCCCTAATATCTTCGCCGCACGGACTCTGATCGCCAGCCGATGACTCATCGAAATCTTTGAAATTCAATATGGATTTCATTTGTTCTAACGGTGCGCACCTAAACTCTCGGGTCTTTTTGGCCGCCACTGCCGCCGGCATGTCTTCCTGTTTGATTTCAATATAACGGCGCAGTTGGTCGGCCTGTAGTTCCCCGACGTAGCCGTTGCTGAACGCTATAATCGATTCGACACGATGTCGGAGCTGCAGATCCAGTAAATGGTGTAACAGATGGCACATCTCTAGTTTGGCACCTGTAGGTCAAATCATCATCAAAAAAAAATCAATAGTTAGTATTGCAGATTGCAAGCACCGGGATCTTCACACATACCTTCTTCGAGACTCATCTGCATCAGACCCTTCATTCGTGGTTCGGCCTCAAAATCGTAGTCCCTGTCAAACGTTTCCGGATCTATCAGAATGAGTATCCATTCCAAGTCCTGATCGTTGATACAGCCGATCAACAGTAGTTTGTCGGCCAGTTTGATCAGCGGTACAAACAAATGTTCAGTACTGCCGCCAATCGGGTCCCGATTCGGTCGATTGCCTTTTTTCACGGCATCATCCAGCGCTTCCATAACAAACTGTTTGAGTATGTCGACTGGAAAATACGGTGACGACAGATCTTTGATTGAATCAAATTTGTCGGTCCGCTCGGACATTGTCATCACTGGTCGAATGGACACACACTCCAGCGTTTGTATCGAGTGTACCATCGATTCGTTTTGGTATAACTTTTTCAGACTGTCCCCTAAGGGTACAATGAACTCGTTTTGTGTCAACGATCGGGCATTGGCGTGAACCTCCAGGTGCAAGGCTATAAGGAGATCGGCAAATCCCCGACGTAACGGCCCAGACATATAGGGCGACTGTATGGCATACATGAGCTGTTTTTCGTCGACATGTGCGCATATAATATGGGCGGCCCTATTGTTACCTATTTTGTTATTTAAAACAACAAACATATAATACATGATATAGAGGGGGAACTGTAGACAAATCAAACAAATCGGCACCCATACCTTGAAAACACAGTGCACCGTACAGTGCCAGTGATTGGGCGTGAAACTGTAGCAATCGGTCACACTCGATCAGTTCCAGTATGTCGACTGATCGGTCCTCTTCGGGTATATGGACGACCAGCTGCGATACTGGATCCTCGCACAGCATACTCCAGCCCCGTATATCCGACAGCTTCAGGGCATGCGGTTTGAGCGACTGGTTCGGCACTCGTGACCACTGATAGGCTTGCAATGACTGAACTTTCAGTCGGGGCGGACACTGCGGTACCAGATGTTTGTCGCTGGTCTTCAATATGGCCGCCGACAATGGTAGTGTAGTTGGTGTGCGGCCTAATTCAAATTGTAGACACTCTTTGCTGGTGGCCTCGAATATGATGGCCGGAAACAGTTTGATGCCCGGTTCGATGCGGAACTTGTGTTTGGTTGGTTTGCCATCGGCCGTAAAACTAACCATACCGGTGCTGGTGTCAACGTGACAGCCAACAAACATACCTACACCACACAAAAAAAACAACGGGAAATATTAAATACCGGAGCTGATTGGCCATTAAATTGGGTGTCAATAATAATACCCTGATTAGATCGCGAGCCTCCCTGTGCCGCCTCGTCTTCATGAACTTCGCCGTACAGTTTGCCAGCGTTGAGTACGTAAGCGTATTGGCGGTCAAAAAAATCCGATAGTCGGCCGTCCTCTGCCCAGACCTGGAGTGTAGTTTTGCGTACGTTTTGCGCGTCAAACGACTTGTCGTAGTGCTTGAAGTTGGCGGTAACCCAACCGCAGTACACGTGACTCGGGTCCTGACCCGGGAATATGCGGACACCGTAGAAGTATTCGTCCACCAGATCGAGAACAGTCGGATCGAGCAGATCGTTGGTTTCGTCCGGTAACAAATCGGTGTCAATCTTGGCCCGTGAGCCACGCCGTGAGCCGAGCTGACCAGCGGCCGGCAATGTTGGCCGCCGATTGTTGCTGCTCGGTGTCCGGTCTCGCTGTAGTCCTCCCGGCACATGAAGTTTGTTGGACATGGGAAACGGTGGCGACAGACCACGAAACGATGCATTACTGATGGCAATGGCCGGCGGTGTACTAACCAGACCGTCCAGTCCGATTTCTTCGGCTCGGCCGCCGATTCGTTGTTTCTTGAGTTTGTCGGCTGCGGCCGCTCCGGGATCTTTGCGAGCGAAAAATTTGAACGGCGATCGCGATCGTAGTTTACGCTCCATTTCGGTCGGATCCTGACCACCAACTGGTCCGGCAGCAGCGGCGCCGCGTAGTTTGTTGATAGCCTCGACACTGGTCGACCGTTTGTGGTGGTGGTGTTGGCCACCTGGGCCGCCGCCGGCCATCATCTGTTGCGCCTCAACCATTGTCGGCACTTTCAGTTCATTTTCAAAACTTTTCGTTTTTGTCAACGACGACGGCTGATGCTTGCGCTGACCCCACGGCGACTCTCCGCTGGCCATCGGCTGCGGTGTCGGTGTTTCGCCGCCCTCTTCGTCACTGTAGGTTCGTTGCAGTTCTTTTACATCGGATATGGAGAAGCCTTATATAAGTTATAAAAAAAATATTATTATTAGAGCACTAGTATTATATACTGTATGTCTTTGATATGTCTGTCCTACAAAAAAAATCTAACGGTGCTATTTGCATAATACTCTATAATTAATATGAATATATTGTTTCTCTCAAAAGAGGACAGTTAGCTAAATATTTATATAAAAACAGTTAGACTAAAAAAACAATTAGAATTTTTAGGGGGGGGGGATACCCACCACACCAACAAACAAACTCAGGTACTACGGTATACCTGTCCAACCAAACCAAACCACTTAACACACCACATACCTGACTGAAGCATATGCTGTTCAAGTTTAGCCGAATGTACGTAACCGCCGGCGGCCGACCTATCGGCCCGATTCCTCCTAATACGACGTTTGACTTCCTCCCAACGGGTACTCTTCTCCAGTTCGTCGATAAAATTTTCGTGACATATGACCGGCAGCGACAGCCGTAGGAATTCCCAACTGGCCTTCTCCTGGGTTTCAAACAGTTTGTGTGCAATTTTCAGGGCCGGCGACGAATCACTGCCGGCCGGTATACGGGTAACCTCCAGATGCGAGTCGTCCCGGACGTCGACAAAAACGGGTTCATCTTTGTTGTACCAGAATGTCATATTGCGGTTCATATTTACGCAAAACGGTTGATACCCTTCCTATATATATAATGATATATAAAAGAGGACAGTCGTGTAAAATAATGTTTAATAATAGAAGAGTTGACAACAACAACACGGCACCTGTAGACCGCATAGAGTGAAAAATCTCAGTGCATTGATGTCCTGGCCGAATATCAGCCGTACCCGTTGGCCAATACCCAGTGTAAAGGCCGGTACATAACCGGAATCGCTGGCCGGCAGTTCGGCAAAAGCGCATTCACCGCCAACCGTATCCAATACTAGTTCACCGTTCAAACTGAAACTAATAGTCCTGTCCTCGAGATCCAACATACAGCCAATGATGTCACCGGTTTGCGGCTAAACAAAAAAAATGGACCAAAATGTTAGACCCGGACCCTATCAGGTAATCCCAGTGCTGCTGCACACACAGGTGTTTACATACTTGTCGGCCAAATGCCTCCACCGAGTTGTTACTAATTTTGCGGGCATTCAGACAGTCAAACGCGTACGAGTGTTCGTCGCCGCCCAGTTCACAGGCAGCCGAAAACTGTATGTTAGCCCAACCGACACGTATGGCACCGGGCGACTGAACCTCGACCTCGAAATACCATTTACCACTGTTGACGGCATTAGTTTTTTCCGCTCTATAGCTACGAAAATCGGTAGTGGCCACCATTGCCCGAGCATTGGCCAACTTTTGATTGCCGCCGCCACCAGCGCCCGAATCAGTGGCCGCGTCAACAGTAGGCGCATCCAGATTATAGCTATAGGCTATCAATGTTTTCACTGTTTCCGATGCCGTATCCACATTAGCTTTCTTAATGATATCGTCGACCAACCGATAGGGTACCAAATGTGGACTCCGACGGGTCAGATGGTCTTCCACTCGACCATAGGTCCAGCCCTGGGATATGCGTTCAGCTGCCCAAACGTTATGGGTATTTTCGGCTAGCATATCGACTAGTGTGTCCATTTTCGGTACCAACTGTATCTGGGTTAAGTCTAACGGTGCCGGCTTATAGCCATTAGATTGTAGATAGGGATCGTTGGACAGTCGTATAGATTTGATACGTGTCGGCTGTTTGTCAACAGTTATACGATAGCCTATTAACAGCAAAAAAATTAGTTTATAGTATTATAATTGTTATAGTAGTTTATAGTAGCACCTGTATGTTTATTTAGTTAAAAAATATTATGAATTTTTTAATTATCTAAAATTACCTTGATTATAAATATTTTTTTTATATTCATTAAAAATTTTATTGTAATAATTTACAGTTTTATTTTACAAAAATTTATAATTTATAAAGATTATTTTTTTTAATAAAAAAAAACTTTAAATTATATTATATAAAAGTTAAACTATTCTAATAATAATAATTTAAATGATAAATTTTTTTTGAAAATATTTTATCTAATTTATCTAGATAAAAAATACTATTAGTAGATTAAAAATTGTACCAAACTTCACATCTAATATAAAATAAACTAAATTTTTTTTTTTAAAAATCAAATATTTCTAATAATTATTAAATTACAGTTTTTTTCTCCAATAATAATAGTAAACATTATGTTAACATTAAAGTGTTTATCGGTATATTAATTTTATTTTTTAAAATAAAAATGTCAAATAAAAATTTTATCAAAAAATTGTCAACTAAAAAATGCAATAAAAAAATGTTTACCCCCTCCCTATACCCCCAAATTTTTGCCATTTTACTTCCTCCTATACCCCCACCCCACCCCCCGAAATAGAAAACCTTTAGAGCAACCCTGAATAAAATTATCACCGTGATACTTATAGAATACCCCCACCCCCCCCAGCAAGTCACTCCCTCACCCACCCTCACACCCACCCCAGGGGTGGCATACATACCTAACGCCATAATAGTTTTCAATGTTTGCAGCGCAAGTGTGATGTCGTATTTTTTTTCGGAAACCGGTAACCTTTCGAACGATGTTAGACAGGGATGTCGTTTTTGTTGGTCATCCCTATTATCCGAAAACGACCAGCCCTGTACAATCTTATTCATGGCCCATATTTCGTGTATATTTTCGGCCAGCTTGTCCCGGACACTTTCGATATACGGTGCCAGTGCTATGTCTTTGGTGTCCACTGGTTTCGGTACGAATGCTACCTCATCGACGGCCTGACTGCACGGTCCGTACATAACACCTGTAGTTTGTTGTTGTTGTTGTTGTTGGGAATGGGAGTAAAAAAATTTTTTTTTATTAATATAAATGTAATTTAATTTTTTTTTTTTTTATGAGTCATTTTTGTTGTTATTATTATTATTTATTTATCTATTTTTAATACATACTTAACCCGTAAGTATTATTGTATTACTAATATATTAAATRTATTCAATAGTATTAAATAAAATACTTTATATTATTATTATTATTATTATTAKTAGTTTTTTTTTGTTGTTGAACAAACTGTAACTTTTTAATTACAAWTATATATACTAGACATTAAAGTGTCTAAAAATGCAAATAGTTATTAGGTGGACATAAAGATTGGATTAAAGTTAAAAATATTATATATTTTAAAAGTTAATTTTAATATTTGTATTTTATAAATTTTATCTAAAATTTATACTTTATAATTGAATGGTCAATTTTGAATTGATATAAATAAATGCTGCAAATATAATCCAAATATACTACTGTATATCATATACAGTATATTATAGGCTTATTAAAATAAAATTATTACATAAAAATAATTAATATTTTTAATTACTTACTTTAAACCAATCTTTATAAACTATCATTTTTTAGACACTTTAATATTTAGTATATATGTTTGTAATTAAAAGGTTACAGTTTGTTGAAGAAAAAAAAAACATAATAATAAATTATTATTAATATTATTAATAATAATATAAAGTGTTTTTATTTAATACTAAATAATATACAGTAATTTAATACAATAATAACTTACGGTTAAGTATGTGTTAAAAATAGATAAATAAATAATTAGTAGTAGTAGTAGTAGTAGTAAATAGAAAAATATGATATATATATATATAACTGACTACTTGATGGTTAGGTTAGTGTTAAGACAATATCATCATATATACGGGACATACCTTTGGCCAGTTCGCCAAATTGAAAGCACTGTTCGATAGTCATCTCCTGCATCGGCAACAATGTCTGTACAATCGGCGAATGGCCTTGCGGTGGACCGAACTTGAGTCGGCCGTGATCGCCGCCAAACAAAAAACGACACGAATATTTGGCCGACAAACTGACCACCGGATGAAACATGCCGTCGGTATTGAAATTTTTGAAACATCCCCGAATGGGTACACCGTTTACCGTAAACGTTATCAACGGTATGTTCAGATCGAGTATACAACCGATTACGTCGTTTTTGGCCAAATATGGCTGATCTTCGGCCACCGACCGGACATAGTTAGGTCGACCCGAATTCCAGATGTCGGCGCCGTCGAAGCCGAACGAATAGACATCGTCGCCGACACCATTGCCGCCCCATTTGCTGCCACCACTCGGATAGGGTACGTAACCTTTGGTGTTGGCCCAACCGACCCGAAAATGTGGCTCCAAATGGGTGACCAGTTCGATGTGATCGATAGTAACTTCGTAATACCAGCGCCTGAACATTGCCGAGTTGTCCACTTTGCCGATATAGATGTTCGGCCTCATTGACGACACCTGATCGATGAGTCGGGTCTGTAATAGTAGGTTACGGCTGGGCAACAGATTGTCGCATATGTTGTTCTGCGATGAACGCACCTGTAGTTTGTGTGTGTGTGTTTGAATGGGTGGGTGTGGGTGTGAATAGAAATTTTAAAACAATTTTTTTTTAAAAAATTATTATTAAATAGGAATTATTTAAATTTAAATAACAAAATATTTTTTAAAATCTACTAAATACACAATTTTTTTTTAAAAAAAATATTATATTTCAGTGTTGAATATTAATATTTATAGCTATTTTTCAAAATAATTAAAATTACTAAATAGTTATCTAATATTTATATTATTAATAAATATCATAATTATAGCATATACTGTATATCTATGAGATCTATTTTTAGCTGTAATTAAAGTCATAATCAGTTTACTTGAAAAAAATAAAATACTAAACAAAAAATATAATCCAAAAAAAAAAATAATTTATAAATATTTTTGTAATTACTGTTTAAAAATAATTATTTTTCTATAAAAAAAATTTATTGAAAAAATTGTCATTTATTATAATAATAACAATACTATTTATTATAATATATTATTTATATTATAATATTATTTTTGTTGACAATTAATTAAATTTATAGTCTGTTTGACAGAATAATCTCCTAAATTAAATAGAAATTTCATTTGTTATATATTAATACATAAAATAATTTTTAATATTAGTTACAGTCTAAC
>NW_026533191.1:2290000-2582500 GCF_028296485.1 Oppia nitens
TGAATCTTTATTATTAATAATTTTTTTATCTTAATATTATAATATCAATATAATAAAAAATAATWATTATTTTTATTAACAAAAATCAATAGATAAGTTAATACTAGTAATTAATAAAATTATTTTTAATTATCGCAAATAACTAATTCGATAAACTAAACTAATAGTTAGTTATATTTATTGACATCAAATAAAAAAAAACTTCAAAAAATCCAAAACAATTATATTGTATAACAAACTAAACTAACCATTTGGTGCGTACGAGATCCAGGCGCCACAGGCTCCTGGCCTGACTGAATACGGCTCCGCCCTCGTAGACCACTGTATTCTGTTCGGGTGTGTCGGCCCAGTTGGCCGGTACTGTCAGACATTCGTCGCCGCCGTGAAAAAAGCGTAAAACTTCGCCGCCAAATACAAAGCCGACATTCTTGACCCGCGAGGCTCCCGTACCGAACGGTGCTATCGACCAGTGTGTCTGATGAAAGCTGGCGTTCACTATGGACTGGTCAGACTCCCGAGCCGTGTGCTAAACCAATCAATTAAAATATATAATAAAATAATTATTAGCAATAATATTAACTTTGATTAATAATATTAAGTTTAGTAATAATATTAAGTTTAATTAATAATATTAAGTTTGATTAATAATATTAAATTTGATTAATAATATTATGTTTAGTAATAATATTATGTTTAGTAATAATATTATGTTTAATAATAATATTATGTTTATTAATAATATTAAGTTTAGTAATAATATTAAGTTTGATTAATAATATTAAGTTTGATTAATAATATTAWGTTTAKTAATAATATTATGTTTAGTAATAATATTATGTTTAGTAATAATATTAAGTTTATTAATAATATTAATATTAATTAATAAATATATTTTTAATTATATGTTTTTTAAAAATCCTAATTTAGTTTTTATATATTAGTGTTATTATTAATAGATTATAGATTTAATAAAAATATTTCTATAATCTATTTTTTTAAAAATGGTTTTTTTATGTTTATTTATTATTATTAAATTGTTTAATATTACAAACACTTGAACAAACTGTAATTATTTAATGTTTTTATTTTCGGTTATATTAATAAATAAATAAATAATTAGTTATAGACACCTCATATATGTCGGTATTGATTTAATTAGACTATTATTTAGTATAATTCTGACTATTTTTTACTTAAATATTTAATAATTTTCAAAAAAAATTAATAATCATATTTATATATAATATTATAAAAATAATAAACATATACAGTAATCAATTATCTAAAAATACATTAATATAATAAAAAAATTAAAATGTAAAGTATATTAAATACTATAAACATTTTCTAATATACTATAAATTATATACAGTTATATAAATTATATATATAYACTGTTTAGTTGACACGTTTCCAACATTATATATATAWAAATATATAATTAAAAAAAACAATTGCCATACAAAATAAATCATTAAAATGACATATACTTATCAAAAAAAAAATAAATAAAATAAATACTATATTGAATATTTACAATATAAATATTACAATGGATACTGTATATTCAAAAAAATTTAAAAATAAATAAATAACATTAATGCAACAACAAAAAAATGATGCTATGATAAGAAATTTATATTGTATTAAAAAACTGGTTATATATAGATAATAATAATAATTTTTATAAAAAATAATAAGCTATATCAGCAATTAATAAAATAAAAATAATCTCCAAAAAAATAATAACTAACTAATTAATTAATTACAATTAAACTATATAATAGATTTTAGAAACATTAATAAATAATTTTTTCTAAACATTAATCAAAAATATTAAATTAAACATATTTTTGTTAACTATTAAATACTGGTATCATTTAGTTAGGACAGTTAGCTTTTATTTTGGTATTGTTAGGCTAGTTAGTACAGTACAGTACAGTAGATCATAAGGACATACCAGATATCGTTCGGTGGCTACCGATACCAAAATGAGATCGTCGCCCACCCGAACCTTTTCGCCCTCCGATCGCTGTTTGGAGGCCGGGTGTATTGTCCACCAACAGGCCTCGCCCTGGGAGTGTCCCTGTAGGCCGACATCGAAAGCTAGCTTATCATTCGAGGAACTGGTCGACAGACAGGCCAAATACATATTGGAATAGCCGTGTCGTAGGAGTACGGCGTGTCCGTACAACAGTGTCCGATGACCGCCGCCACCGGTAGCTCCACCGGCACCACCACTACCACCACCACCGCCGGCAGCGGCGGCGGCCGACGTGGTTGTCGACGGCGACGGTTTTTTCTGATCTTCATCGCCGCCACTGTCGCCACTCGACGAGGCCGCTGCCGCTTCGGCAGTGACCATTTCCTGCAGGGCCCGTACACTCAGAGCCTGTTCAATAACAAACACACAGCTGGACATTTCGGGCGGCAGATTTTTGTCGGCAATGTTTTCGAGAAAACAGTGCCGATTGCCGAAACCTTCGGCCGCCAGACACACCCGATTACCGGTGGCGCCGTGTTGTAGGCATACCATGTCGTCCTAATTATATATATAGTAGATATATATATTTGTTAATTAAATAATAGAAAAATTATATAATAAAATAATTAATTTATCATTTAATTATTTATTAGTGATAATCTAGTTTAATAATAATATATAAATATATTTTCTAATTTTTTCTAATATTAAACAATTAATATTGATATTAATGTCCAAAAAATTATTGATATACACAAAAAATTAGTACTAAAAATTTAATTTGTTTATTTAAGGCAATTAAATATTGTTTGAATACAAAACAAATAGATATTTATAATAATTTAAATTAATTATGACTTTTAAAATTTTAATAAAATATTAAATATTATCTTAACTTTAGAAATCATTTTTTTTGTAAATTTAATATTAGTTATTATAAATACTACTTAACATTAAAAAAAATTATGTAATTACTAGTTTTTTATATACATTTATATATAATTTATTTTTTTTAAATACATACCGTCCTGAGGAACGACACATCATCCTGTTCTGAGCCGCCCTCACTGTCGCCCATATTTTTTTATAATCAATAATAAATTGTTAAAAAATAATAATAACCAGTCCTCCTAACCCCGTCAGGTATGCAAAAACGGGAGGACGGGATTGGACGGGACGGGTCGGGTCGGGACTAACTAAACAATCACAACGTTTGTATCACAAAAATATAATCCTAATCACGACAAACCAGACAAAACAGTAGACTATCTGTAATAATAACAGATAATATGTGGTTATATTTTGGACATCAATAATATAATAATAATTATTATTATTAATTGTTTGTTCACTAAATACAACAAAATATAACAAAATTATTAGAAAAATTATGATCCTTTCTTTTTTAAAAAAAATCTAAATTATTATTTATTAATTAATTAATAAATAATAATTTAAGATAAAATACTAGATATTTTAATTAATATGTTCACATGTTAACTATTTAAGTAACAATTTAAAAATTATTAAATATTATTATTATTATTAAAAAAAATTATATATATATWTTTTGTTGATCACATATTTTTAATAAGTATATCATTTAAACAATTTGCTAACAAAAAAACAAACAAACAATATATAAATATTATTATTAATTAAAAATAATTGTGTAAAACTTTTTTTTTTAATTTATAAAATCCAAATAATTATATTAAAGTGTGTACTGTATGTGTGTGTATGCATGTTATGTACAGTACATGTTATGTATTAGTTATTTAAATTATTTTAGGACTACTTTTATTATTATTATTATTATTACTGTATTATCGCATATATTATTATTATGTGTGGAATTGTACTGTAAGTGTGTGTCTGTATGTAAGCGCATGGATTAAATGCCTGTCCCCAGTGATAGACAGTACATAATATTACATATATATATATATATATATATGAATCACACATATAATATATATAAATCTACACACAATAATGTTATATGAATTTTATATATAAATGTATTTATATATGTATAATACCAATATATRTATRTTATATATATATAYMWATATATATATATATTTAAATAGTAACCCATGAATTTTTGTTTGGCACAAATGTTTCTGGGATGGGATGGGGAGGAGGAATGGTAGCATCGAAAATAGCATACATGTGCGCTATTAAGTGCTGAAATGTGCATTGTAAAATGTTTGTTTATTTTTAGATATAGATAGATATTTATCTTATATATATATATATATATATATAATGCGACATCACTTTACATAAGAGGGCACAGGGAGGATGCATATACTGAATGTTAGATAAATAGAGAGAGAGAGAGAGAGAGAGAGAGAGAGAGAGAGAGAGAGAGAGATGATAGCAAAATATTATTGTTTGATAATTAATATTATATTTTAAAACAATTTAAATTTGAATTAATTTGAATGTTTGTTAAACATATATATAATTACAATATATTAAAAGTGATATACAATTATTGTAGTATTTGGTGTAAATAAGTTATATAAATAATAAAATATTTGAATATTAAATTTATTTTTATTAAAAAAATTGTTTATGTTGTTAAATATAAGTGGCAATTAGTGATTATAAAATAATTATTTTTAGTAGTTAGCATTTTTTTAATTATAAATATTATGTAAAAACAGTGATATTGTTTTTAAAAAAACAATGATTATGTTAACATTAATTAAAAAAATCAACAATTTATAAATGTATTTTTAATTACATTAATAAATGTTTTAATTTGACAAAATATCTCTGCTTAAATTAATTAATAATAAATAATTGTAATTTATAAAATATAAAATTATAAAAAAAATCTAAATAATAATATTGTATTTTTTTACTTAATTATAATTTTATTTAACAATCAATTTAGTTAACAAACAAAAATTTGTAATTTTTTAGACAGTTTATAAATATTTATTTTAAAAAAATTATCTAATAATATAATGGTTGAAAAGTTATTAACAAACAATTATTTTTATATACTAATAAATCAGTATAACTAATAAAATAATTTATAATATGATTTGTTGATAACTATTAAAATAAATTAATGCTTTTATATTTAATATTATATATCATAATTGATTAGTTAAAAATATTTTTAAATTTTGAGGTTATGATCTATACTACTAATAATATTACATTTATTTAATATTTTTAATTTATTAATTGATAAAAAAAATTACAGTTTTTTTAGTTTAATAAAATTAAAAGATATTTTATAATAGTTTTTATTGTTGTTGTTGATAACAATTGCATTATTAATTAGCTAACTGTGCGCCAAATTAATTTCTATTGATTATAATTTATGAATTTTTAATTGTAATGTTTGTAATAACAAAACAATAAGAAAAAATTAATATTTATAAAAAAATAACTTAATTTAAAATAATTAAATATCATTTATTAATAACTTTACTATACTTTAAAAAAGTTTAAAATAATTAAATATATAATTTTTTTTTTAATAAATTTATTAGATTTACATACAACAAATTATAATAGCATTTAGCAGTTTAATGATATAAACGTTAAATCAAAAAATAAATAAATAATATATTTTTAGTAACAAAATAATTACTATAAAATTAATTACATTTTTATTTTAAATTTATTTGTTATTGTTGTTGGTATGTCGTAAATATTTACAAAAATATAATAATAATCATAAATATTATTTCTAAATTTATAATTAAATAAAAAATATTATAAGTTTATTTAATTTTTTAATCATTGAATGTTACAGTTTAGAGATAATTTAAAATTAGTTTTTTGTTTTAGACATATTAATCACATTATATATATATATATATTTAATAAGAAAAGTATTTAGACTAAAATTTTTAGTAAATCTAAACATACAGTAAAATAAACAATTAAAACACACACAAAAATTATTTTTATCAATTTTTTCATACAAATAAAATAAAATAATTGGTTTTTGATTAACTAATAATAAAATTTAATTACATATATATAGAATATTAGTCCAATTAAATATAACAGTTTTAAATAAAAAAATTGTTATGTCAAATATTTTCTAATTTTATTAAAAAAACTAAGTTATTAATTAATTAATTCATAAATTATACTTAAATTTTTGAATTTTTTTATTTATATATTACAGTTGAATTTAATATTAATGAGTTTTTTTAAATATTTTTTTATAATTAATAATTTTATCCAAAATATTAATTAATTAAATTGTTATATTAATTAAATACTTTAATAATGTTTATATGACTAAAAATATATAAATAGCTATTTTAATTAAATTACAAATACAAACATTATATATATTGAAACATTTTTATCACTTTTTTTGGTTAACATTTTTATTTTCTATGTTTGACACTAATCATTAACTATAACTAATTTTAACAATTGGTTAAAAAATTTAAAACTATTTATTTTTTAATATAATTTTTTTCATTACATTAAAACTTTTGTTTTATTAGTCATTTTTTTGTCATCAATAGTAATGTTGAAAAAGTAATTATAATACTAATAATAAATATTGGTTTATTATTAAATTTTATAAAAAAATAACTAGCATTTTCATAAACTATACTATCTGATAAATTAATAGATTTAAATGTTAAGTATAAATATTATAGATTAAAAACTTACAGTTTTCTAATGATTATTTTTTTAAAAATGTTTTAATTTTTAAAATAAATATATAATATTTTAATCAATATTTTTGTTATAAAAATTTATATTAACTATATTATCTTAACAAAATAAAAACTTAAAATTTGAGTTGATTTAAGTCAAATATATAGTTATTTTACTCTATAAATAATTTTTAAAAATATTTTAATTGTTTTTAACTTTCAGTTTAAATATTGTATATGATTTTCATTTAAAATATATATACAAACAATATATATAATTTATACTGTATATAATGTATATATATTACTGTAACAAAATGTTTGATTAAAATATTGATTATTATTAGATAATGATATTAATTGACAGTTGGTTCAATTGTCTTATATCTGAATATATATATATAATTGTTTTAATATTAGGTATTTTAATATTTAGTAAAATTTATTATACATATCATAAAAATATTATATATATATAGTGTCTTTAATACTAAATTAAATGCAAACATATTTAGCATTATAGCTAAATATGAATTTAATCTATTAAATATTTACAATATATATTCAATTTAAAAATATTAATTAAAACTATTAAAACTAATAACTACATGTAATTTTAATATAAAAGCACCATTTATTTTAATCTAAATTATATTACTTATAAATTATATTGTAATATATTTATTATAATGTGATTCATCAATTTTTATTATCTATGTAATTTATAGTAATTAAAAAAACAATAAAATTAGTTGAATTAAATAAAAATTACAAAATATAAAAGTTATTTATTTTTGACAATTATATAATAATAATAATAATAATAATTAGTATTATTTTTTTAAATAACAAATTTAAGATATATAAAAAAATAATTTAATTACTATATTGTATTACAGATTATAATATAAAAGTTATTTAATTAATTTTTTTAATACAATAATATACTTATTTTTTCTTAATCTAAAACAATTTTCATTTTTTTAATAATATAATATTTAATATAATTTTGTATATTTATAAAAGTTTATAATGAAAAAAATAGAGACATGTTGACTACTTATTAATTAAAAAATATATTAAATATAATAACTTTATATATACTTTAATAATTAAGTAATTACAGTTTATATAATTTTTTAAAAATTATTTATAACTAGTTATAGCATGTTATATATACTGTATATTTCTTCAACTATTTGCTAATTTTATAAAATTTAATAAAAATTATTTAATCAAATAAGCGAAAAGTTTTCTAAACTATAATTTTATTTTATTAAAAAAACTAATATATTTTATTTATTACTTAATAACAGTTTATTTATTTATTATTATTATTATTTAGTATTAATATTATTATATAGTTTTAAAAAATATATTTAACATATCTATATGTGTGTGTATTACTAAATGTGTTGTCATTTTTTGTTTATTATTTAATTATTTACTAAATTGTATTGAAAATATAAAATTAACAAAAAACCATATCTACTATAATATAAGCTTTAATTAAATTTGTTTTATAATTAAATATATAGATAAATATAGTTTAATCATTAAATAATTACAGCCTTTAAAATAAATAATTATTATTTTATAATAATTTATAAATGCATTTTATGTATAATTTTTGTATTTTTTAACCAAAAAAATAAATAAAACAAATATCAAAATTAATTAATTACTATTATTAGTAAATATTATAGTACAAATATCTGAGACCTAATATAACTTAAAAAAATATTTATTATTTTTAATGTTATAATATTTAGTTATTTATTGTTTACAGTTTGTAATTTTATATCATATGTTATAAATTGTTTGATTTTTAAAATATAATAATAAATATCATATAATATTGATCATCAATAATATTAAATAATTTAATTTAATAAACACTAAAAATATATATATATTAATTAAAGTTAATTTAATAAAATAAAAATTTATTATTACTAACTTATATTTCAGTAAATATTACGATGATAATAAAACTAATAGATTTATAAATAAAATCAAGTAATAACTTAATAATATAAAAACAAAAAATTATTAAAATAAGCCGACAATAAACATATAATTTGCGCCACAAATCATAATCAGTTGAATGATTTCCCAATTAGTGATCGGGAATAGCGATAGACAATAGAAACCAATTGCGGGTCCACTGAGTCGTCCGATAAATGTCTGGCATTTCAAGCGCTGACCTAACGTTAGCCGATGCCTGCGATTAGCTAACAGTGAAAACATTATCGGGTATGACTTATGAACCTTTGCAGGTACTTTAGCGCACAGGTAGACAGCAAACATTAAGGGTATAATAAATGCAATTATTATCAAAATTATTATAGCTTTATAATATTGATTTGACTGTTTATGATGTGTTTGATATACAAGTAATAGTCCACCTGTTGTGCCAAAAATATAAGCAAAAAATATTATTTTAGATATTAAACCATTTAGACGATAGACTTGTACAGTCAGCTCCAGGTGTCTAACAATAGACGACATTAATAATCTATTGATTGGATATTTTGATAATAATTTCTGGCATAACATAAATTGTTTGTTAATACCAGTAATATTATCGTCAACTAAAATACCACTAACTATTGTCAGTATAACTAATGTATAGAAATAGTTTAATGCATTGTTTAAATCAATCCATATTATAATTAAACAAATAATAATATTAATTATATTATAGTTTAGGCGAGAATCAAAATAACCAAATATTAGTGAGATATTTATGCCAATAAATAGCCAATAAAATAGAAACCAATTAATTAATTTATTTGGAAATGTTATGATAATTAAATAGTAGCAGATTTTTTAAAATAAATTAATATTATTCAATTGTTTTTTATATTTACATTCATTGATTAGCTCATCGATAGATGTATATAATAATGATTTATTATTATCTGTTAACTCATACCATAGCCATAGATAGGATCCCATATTAATAGCCAATTGTAATGTAAATACAAATGTTAGTATCAATTGTCGATTTCCGTACAGATATGTTGGATCGCAAAGCGTACGGATCAACCATTGATGGCCATCACCACCACTATCATCATTGTCTTCACTATCATTGATGGCTACAATTAAGACAATTGTACGACACATACTGATAAATGCGATAATTTTGATTATGATATTAATTGCCAATTGTTTTTGATTTATATTTTTTGCCGACAAATAGTTGTCATTGCAATTGCGATCGCAAACTATTAAATAATGATTGCTTAACCAATGGACTAGTTTATCGGCAAATTGTTTATTATAATAATTGCTCATGGTGAAAATAAATTATGATTTAATATATATATAATTTATTATAAAATGCTATTATTTATTTTAAAAGTTTTTTTTTATTTGAACTCTATTTTTTAATTAAAAAAAACTAAATTATGTTTACTTAACATTTGATATTATTAATACTAAAATTGCTAAAAATAAATATAAAACATTTAATTAATTAATTTTATTGCATGTACATTAAAACAAATAATTTAGCAATAAATTTGAATGTTTTATTAATAAAAAAATAATATTTGTATTAAAATACAAACATATATTAAGTATTATTATTACAGTATTAGTAAAAATAAATTCAATTATTTTAATTAATTTTATTTTTCCATAATATAAATTAATTTTTTTTTCTATGGCTGTAATATATATAAAAAAATCTAAATTAAGAAATAGTTATTTAATTAATTTTATTTTTTAAATAATAGCTTAAAATATATAAAATATTTAGATAATAATTAAAATAAGCCGACAATAAACATATAATTTATGCCACAAATCAAAATCAAATGAATGATTTCCCAATTAGTGATCGGGAATAACGATAGACAATAGAAACCAATGGCGGGTCCACTGAGTCGTCCGATAAATTTCTCGCATTTCATGCGCTGACCTAACGTTAGCCGATGCCTGCGATTGCTATTTTGATTATTATTATTATTATTAGCTAACATTGAAAACATTACGGCATATGATTTATGAGCTTTTGTCGGCAATTTGGTGCACAGGTATACACAAAACATTAAGGGTATAATAAATCCAATCATTAGCAAAATTATTATAGCATTATAAATTTGATTGGACTGTCTATGATGTGTTTGATATATAAATAATAGTCCACCTGTTGTGCCAAAAATATAAGTCAAAAATATTATTTTAGATATTAAACCATTTAGACGATAGACTTGTACAGTCAGCTCCTGGTGTCTAACAATAGTCGCCATTAATAATCTATTGATCGGATATTTTGATAATAATTTCTGGCATAAACTAAATTGTTTGTTAATACCAGAAATATTATCGTCAACTAAAATACCGCTAACTATTGTCAGTATAACTATTGTATAAAAATAGTTTATTACATTAATTATATCAATAGCTACTATAATTAAGCAAATAATAACATTAATTAAACTAAAATTAATGTAAGGATCAAAGTAACCAAATATAATCGTAATATTTATGCTAATAAATAGCCAATAAAATAGAAACCAATTAATTAATTTATTTGGAAATGTTATGATTATTAAATAGTAGAAAATTTTTTCAAAGAAATTAATATTATTCAAATGTTTTTTATATTTACATTCATTGATTAGCTCATCGATAGCCGTATATAATAATGATTT
Organism: Oppia nitens; assembly: GCF_028296485.1. Taxonomy (NCBI): domain Eukaryota; kingdom Metazoa; phylum Arthropoda; class Arachnida; order Sarcoptiformes; family Oppiidae; genus Oppia; species Oppia nitens. The sequence goes on from NW_026533191.1 coordinate 2,301,307, forward strand.
ATTATCATCAGTTAACTCATACCATAGGCATAGATAGGATGCCATATTAATAGCAAATTGTATTATAAGTGCAATTGTTAGTATCAATTGTCGATTTCCGTACAGATATGTTGGATCGCATAGCGTACGGATCAACCATTGATGGCCATCACCACCACTACCATTATCATCATCATCAGTGTCTTCACTATCAACGTTGCCTATAACTAAGCCAATTGTACGACACATATTGATAAATGTGATAATTTTGATTATAATATTAATTGTCAAACGTTTACGGTTTATATTATTTGCTGATAAATAGCTGCCATCAATGGGATCGTTAATTATTAAATAACGATTGCCTAACCAATGGACTAGTTTATCGGCAAAATGTTGATTATAATAATTGGTCATGGTGAAATTTATATATTAAATCAAACTAATTATTAACTAGCGATTGCCAAATCATTTAATTTTTTTTTAGTTTTTTTCAGTAATTTTTTTACTATAAATATATATATTTATAATAAAATAAAAAAATCATCACAAACTGTCTAATAGTTTGTTACTTTATTTTTTTATATTTGCTTTTTTTTATTTAATTAATTTTATTTCTATTTTTACTTATTAGACAATATTTAATTAAAAACCTAAATTAAGTTTACCTTAGATTCAACATTAAAACTTAAATATTACTAATCTTTACATTATTTTTATATATTTTTTTATTAATTTATTTTTGTTTTATTTATATATATATATATATATTTATATTTAATTATATCTAATATTTCTATATTAAAGTAAATAGTATTTAGTCTGAATATTACTATATTATTTGAATAATGAAAAAAAATATTACATTTTGTTTACTTAGGTTATTGAGTTTTTTGCACCTAAAATATTACGTTATATTATCACAAATTATAATTAAAAAATATTATTGTTAAAAAGTTAATGTAAATTTATAACATTTACTATGTATTGCACAAAATATTATTAATTAATATCAAAAATAAGTCAACAATAAACTATTTTTAATTGATTGTATTTTTTCATAATTCAAATTAATTATCTTCTAGAAATATAATATCTATAAATTAAGCTAAGAAATAGTTATTTAATTAATTTTATTAACATAAAAACATATAATATATTAATATATATATATATATATATATATATATATATATATATATATATATATAGATATAAGATTTAGATAATTAAAATAAGCCGACAATAAACATATAATTTGCGCCACAAATCATAATCAATTGAATGATTTCCCAATTAGTGATCGGGAATAGCGATAGACAATAGAAACCAATTGCGGGTCCACTGAGTCGTCCGATAAATGTCTGGCATTTCAAGCGCTGACCTAACGTTAGCCGATGCCTGCGATTAGCTAATAGTGAAAACATTATCGGGTATGACTTGTGAGCCTTTACCGGTACTTTGGCGCACAGGTAGACAATAAACAAAATTAGTGCAATAAATAAAATTATCGGTAATATTATAATGATTTTATAGTTTGGATTTGTCTGCCGATGGTGTGTCTGATATAATACTAATAGTCCTCCAGTTGTACTAAAACTATATATAAAAAATACAACTTTAGATATAAGACGATTGAACCTATAGATCACTACAGTCAGCTCCTGGTGTCTAACAATAGCCGACATTAATAACCGATTGATTGGATATTTTGACAATGATTTCTGGCATAAACTAAATTGTTTGTTAATACCTGAAATATTATCGACAACTAAAATACTGCCAACTATTGACAAAATAAATATTATATACAAATAGTTGATAACATTTGATAAATCAATCCAAACTATTAATAAACAAATTAAAACATTTGCCAAACTATAGTTAATAAGTGTATCAAAATAACCGATTATTATTGATATATTTATGCCAATATATAGCCAATAAAATAGAAACCAATAGATAAATCTATTAGGAAATGTTATTATAAATAAATAGTAGAAAAATTTTTCAAATAGACTAATATGATTCAAACAAATTTTATTATTGCATAGATTTATCAACTGTTCGATAGTTGAATATAAATAATTATTATCAGTTAACTCATACCAGAGCCATATATATGATCCCAGATTAACAGCCAATTGTCCGATCAATATAAATGTTAGTAACAATTGTCGATTTCCGTACAGATATGTTGGATCGCATAGCATACGAAACAACCATTGATGGCCACCACCATCACCATCAGCATCGTCATCATCAGCATCAGCAACATTGTCTACACTAGCAATAGTGGCTACTAATAAGCCAATCGTACGACACATACTGCAAAATGCAATAATTTTGATCATAATATTAATTGCCAAATGTTTACGGTTTATTTGGCCGGTCGTATAGCTGTTATCAATGCGTTGGCAGTTAATTAGATAATGATTGTCTAACCATTGAACTAGTTTTCTAGTAAAATGTTTATTATAATAATTATACATTTTATTGTAATACTGGTAATAATTGTGATGATTGTTTGATTTGATATGAAATTGATATTTATAATTAATACTATAATTTCCTATTAAATAATATTTTTCTCTCTAATAATCAAATGCTATATTAATTGAATTTATTTTTAGATTATTTATATATATTAGTATATTTAATTTTTTTATTGTTTTGAAATAAAAAGCTAATTAATGTTTACTTTTGTTTGGCCTATTTAATTGTATTTTTATATTCAAAAATATTAAATATACAAAATATACTGTAAAATAAAATAATAAAATAAAATTTTCAATAATATTATTTAGAATTAATATAATTTATATTATAATATACACAAAAAAAATATTTTTGTTTTTGAATTAATTAATTGAAATTAATATTTTTATTTTTATTACAATTAAAATTTGTTTATACTATACAAATATTTTATAATTAAAATTTATTGAAAACAAGTTATTTATAAATTATACATAACTAATAAAAATAAATTTTTAATTAAAATAAGCCGACAATAAACATATAGTTAGATTTACATTGATTAACTAAATCATCGATAGTCGTATACAGATATTTATTATCAGTTAACTCATACCATAGCCATATAAACGATCCGATATTAGTTACCAATTGACCGATCAATACAAATGATATAATCAATTGTCGATTTCCGTACAGATATGTTGGATCGCATAGCATACGGATCAACCATTGATGGCCATCAGTATTATTGTCGGTATTATTATTGTTTTCACTATCAATAGTGGCCACTAATAAGCCAATCGTACGACACATACTGATTAATGTAATAATTTTGATTATGATATTAATTGTCAAATTTTTGCGGTTTATATTGCCGGCCGTATAGCTGTCATCAATGCGGTGGCAATTAATTACATAATGATTGTCTAACCATTGGATTAGTTTATCAGTAAATTGTTTATTATAATAATTGCTCATGGTTAGTAATTGTTATGATAATTAAACAAAATTTTTTAGATATACAACTATTATTAAAATAATATAAAAGCTTATTAATTTTATTTATTATTATAGTAATTAAATAAGTTATGCTTACATAAAAATATTATGTAAATATATTTATTTATTATAATTAAATAAATATATTAAATATAATTATTTAAGTATGTTAGTTATAATAATTATATAAACTGTATATTGAATTGATGCTATTTAATATAATCTATAGCATAATATAGCATAACATTTGTATTATAAATAATAATAGTTTTACTATTAGTTTATTTATCGGATACTTATTATTATAAACAATAATTAAAATATAAAACTAAGTTTTGTTTACTTTTATACAGAGTTTTTAAATTAATTTTATATATACTATGACGTTATAATATAGCATATTATTATTATAATTATTAATAATATTTATTTAGATATTATATTAAGGTTTTTAAATACACTTATTTATTCAAACTTTAATCAAAACTTATTTTTAGAGTTTATAACATATATTTACTAAAAATTTTTACTTTATATGAAAAAATAAATAATAATATATAGAAAATCATTAATTCTCTGTACATTTTATTTAATTATATTAATAAAAATATTATTTAAACATAACTATAAGTTAAATAATTAAAATAAGCCGACAATAAACATATAGTTAGCGCCACTAATCAATATGATTTGAATGACTTCCCAATTAGTAATCGGGAATAGCGATAGACAATAGAAACCAATTACGGGTCCACTAAGTCGTCCGATAAATGTCTCGCATTTCATGCGCTGACCTAATGTTAGCCGACGCTTACGATTACTATTATTATTATTATTATTATTATTATTATTATTATTATTATTATTATTATTATTATTATTATTATTATTATTATTATTATTATTATTATTATTATTATTATTATTAGCTAACAGTGAAAACATTATACCGTATGAGTTGTGAGCAATTTTAGGCACTTTAGCGATCAAATATAATGAAAATAAATTGCAAACAATTAATAAAAATGTTATTAAACTAATTATAAACTTATAGATTTGATTTGACTGTTTATGATGTGTCTGATAACATGATAACATACCACCAGTTGTACCGAAAATATAAAACAAAAAAATTATTTTAGATATAATACGATTGAATCGATGGACAAGTATTGTCATATTATGATGTCTAGCAATAGCCGACATTAATCTATTAATAGGATATTTTATCAATGATTTGTTGCATAATATTAGTTGTTTGTTAATTTCCGTAATATTATTATCTAAAATAATACCAATTACTATAACAAGTATAAATAATATATACAAATAGCTTATAACAGTATAGATATCGATCCACAATATAATCAGACATATGATTATGTTTGTCATACTATAGTGTAGGTCCACATCAAAGTAACCATATATTAATGATACACTAATGGCTATATACCACCAATAAAACATAAACCAATAAAAAAATTTATTTGGAAATGTTATTATAATTAAATAGTAGGAAATTTTTTCAAATAAATTAATATTATTTAAATGTGCTATTGATTTACATTGATTAATTAAATCATCGATAGTCGTATACAAATATTTATTATCATTTAACTCATACCATAGCCATATATACGATCCGATATTATTTACAAATTGTCCGATCAATACAAATGTTAGTATCAATTGTCGATTTCCGTACAGATATGTTGGATCGCATAGCGTACGTATCAACCATTGATGGCCATCAGTATTATTGTCGGTATTATTATTGTTTTCACTATCAATAGCGGGCACTAATAATAAGCCAATTGTACGACACATACTGATAAATGTTATAATTTTGATTATGATATTAATTGTCAAATGTTTACGGTTTATATTGCCGGCAGTATAGCTGTCATCAATGCGATTGCAATTAATTAGATAATGATTGTCTAACCATTGGACTAGTTTATCAGTAAAATGTTTATTATAGTAATTGCTCATGGTTAGTATTTTAAAATAATATTTTTTTAACAATAAATAAACAGTATGTTAGGTATAATATATTTTTATACACTGCTATTATATGTAGTTTATATCATACTTATCATTGTTTTACATTTAGTTTATTTATAGGATACCTATTTTTATTAACTATCTATTGTTTACTTTTATTAGGTATTTTTAATATAAAAATAAATTTAATATAATATTAATAATATTTTGTTTATTTTTGTATTAAGGTTTTTATACATTTACCTAGATAGATATATTTATATACACTCATGTATTATATTTATTCAAACATTAATTAAACTTATTTATTGTGATATTTACTTTATAATAAAATTAAAAAAAAATTCATATTATATCATTAATTCACTGTACATATTATATAAATTATACTATTTATAATTAAAATCTATTAATAAAAATTTATTTAAACATAACTATTATTTTTTTAAAAATCAATTTCAAAATAGGTGGCAATGGTTTTTTAGGTTATAACATTTAATTTGAAATAAAATAAAAATATATGGTTTTTTGTCAACAATACAATGATTATAATGCTTTTAATTTTTTATTAGCACAGGTATACTGGCTCAGGGAGGTAAATTTTTAAAAATTAAAAAAGATATTCTAATTCTATATAATAAACTAAATTAGATAATTATTATTTTATTATTTTTAAATAAGTTTTCGACTAATATGACCTAGTTAATAATAATTAAAATAAGCCGACAATAAACATATAGTTAGCGCCACAAATCAATATGACTTGAATTATCTCCCAATTAGTTATCGGGAATATCGATAGACAATAGAAACCAATTGCGGGTCCACTGAGTCGTCCGATAAATGTTTCGCATTTCATGCGCTGACCTAACGTTAGCCGATGCCTGCGATGATTAGCTAACAGTGAAAACATTATCGGGTATGACTTGTGAGCAATTTTAGGCACTCTAGCGCACAGGTATGCAGAAAATAAATTGAAAATAATAAATGAAAATGTTGGCAAACTTATTATAAACTTATAGATTTGATTTGACTGTCTATGATGTGTCTGATAACAGGCTAACAGAAAACCAGTTGTACCGAAAATATAAAACAAAAACGTTATTTTAGATATAATACGATTGAATTGATGGACAAGTATTGTCATCTCATGATGTCTATCAATAGCCGACATTAATATATTAATTGGATATTTTATCAATGATTTGTTAAATAATATTATCTGTTTGTTAATTTCGGTAATATTATTATCTAAAATAATGCAAATTACTATAATAAGTATAAATAATATATACAAATGGATAATAAGAGTATAGATATCGATCCACAATATAATCAGACATATTATTATGTTTATCATACTATAGTTTAGGTCGACATCAAAGTAACCATATATTAATGATACACTAATAGCTATATAACACCAATAAAACATTAACCAATAAAATAATTTATTTGGAAATGTTATGATAACTAAATAGTAGCAGATTTTTTCAAATAAATTAATATTATTGAAATGTTTTATAGTTATAAATTGATTGATCAAATCATCGATAGCTGAATACAAATATTTATTATCAGTTAACTCATACCATAACCATACATAGGATCCGATATTATTAGTCAATTGTCCGATTAATACAAATATTAGTATCAATTGTCGATTTCCGTACAGATATGTTTGATCGCATAGCGTACGGATCAACCATTGATGGCCATCATCAGCATCGTCATCATCATCATCATCATCAGCATCATTGTCTACACTATCAATAATGGCTACTAATAAGCCAATTGTACGACACATACTGATAAATGTAATAATTTTGATTAAAATATTAATTGCCAAATGTTTGCGGTTTATATTGCCGGCAGTATAGCTGTCATCAATGCGGTGGCAATTAATAACATAATGATTGTCTAACCATTGGATCAGTTTATCAGTAAAACGTTTATTATAGTAATTGCTCATGGTTAGTATTATAGATATAATTTTTTTGTTTAAAAAAAATATATATAAATATACAGTAGGTTATGTATAATAAAATCAGATATATCTTATAATTATATATTGATATTATTTAAAATAATATTTTAATAAATTTTTTTATCGTACCTTATCATTGTTTTACATTTAGTTTAGTATTTATGTTATACTTATATTTATTAACTATAATTATTATAAAACTAACTATTGTTTACTTTTATAAGGCATTTTTAATATAAAATTTAATTTAAAAATACTATGATAATATTAATATAATTGATAATATTTAATTATATATTTCTACATATACTTATTTATTGTATTTATGCAAACTTTAATAAAACTTTTTTTTCAAAAAAAAAGTTTATAAAATTATTAAAAAAATTATTTTACTCAAATATTTACTTTTTATTATATTTATAATATCATTAATTCACTGTACATGTTAAGCAAATTTTACTATTTATAATTAAAATCTATTAATAAAAATTTATTTAAACATAACGATTAACATAAAAAATAAATCACTTTCAAAATAGGTTGCAATGGTTTTTATTTGTCACCAATACATTGATTATATTGGCACTGGTATGCTAGCTCAGGGAGTTACGTTGAATGTTTTTGTAAACCAAAAGAGATATTCTAATTTTATATAATATATTATATAAGATATTAATTAGATATTATTATTTTAGTATTTTTAAATAGTTTTCGACTAATATGATCTAGTTGATAATAATTAAAATAAGCCGACAATAAACATATAATTTGCGCCACAAATCATAATCAGTTGAATGATTTCCCAATTAGTGATCGGGAATAGCGATAGACAATAGAAACCAATTGCGGGTCCACTGAGTCGTCCGACAAATGTCTCGCATTTCAAGCGCTGACCTAACGTTAGCCGACGCTTACGATTAGCTAACAGTGAAAACATTATACCGTATGACTTGTGAGCAATTTTAGGTACTTTAGCGCACAGGTATGCAGAAAATAAATTCAAAACAATAAATGAAAATATTGATAAACTTATTATAAACTTATAGATTTGTTTTGACTGTCTATGATGTGTCTGATAACAGGCTAACAGACAACCAGTTGTGCCGAAAATATAAAACAAAAACGTTATTTTAGATATAATACGATTGAATTGATGGACAAATATTGTCATCTCATGATGTCTAGCAATAGCCGACATTAATATATTAATTGGATATTTTATCAATGATTTGTTGCATAATATTATCTGTTTGTTAATTTCGGTAATATTATTATCAAAAATAATGCAAATTACTAAAATAATTATAAATAATGTATACATATAGTTTATAACATTGTAGATATCTATCCATAATATAATCAAACATATGATTATGTTTATCATACTATAGTGTAGGTCCACATCAAAGTAACCATATATTAATGGCACATTCATAGCTAAATACCACCAATAAAATACAAACCAATAAAATACATTATTTGGAAATGTTATGATAACTAAATAGTAGCAGATTTTTTCAAATAAATTAATATTATTGAAATGTTTTATAGTTATACATTGATTGATCAAATTATCGATAGCTGAATACAAATATTTATTATCATTTAACTCATACCATAGCCATACATACGAACCGATATTATTAGTCAATTGTCCTATTAATACAAATATTACTATCAATTGTCGATTTCCGTACAGATATGTTGGATCGCATAGCGTACGGATCAACCATTGATGGCCATCATCAGCATCGTCATCATCATCATCAGCATCATTGTCTACACTATCAATAGTGGCTACTAATAAGCCAATTGTACGACATATACTGATAACTGAAATAATTTTGATTAAAATATTAATTGCCAAATGTTTACGGTTTATATTGCCGGACGTATAGCTATCATCAATGCGATGACAATTAATCACATAATGATTGTCTAACCATTGGACCAGTTTATCAGTAAAATGTTTATTATAGTAATTGCTCATGGTTAGTATTATAGATACAATTTTTGTTTAAAAAAATATATAAATATACAGTATATCTTAGGTATAATAAATTCAGATATATCTTATAATAATATATTGATATTATTTAACATAATCTTAGATCTTTTAATAAATTTTTTATATCATACCTTATCATTGTTTTACATTTAGTTACATTTATAGGACACTTATATTTATTAACTATAATTATACTATACTACTGTTAATTTATATAAAACATTTTTAATATTATATTAAATTTAAAAATATTCTGATATTATTAATATATAATATTTAATTATATATTTCTACATATACTACTGTATATATATTGAATTTATAAAAACTTTAATTAAACTTTTTTTTAAAAAAAAAAAGTTTATAAAAATTATAAAACAAATATTTACTGAAAAATATAAGTTTTTTTTTGACTATAACTTGTAAATTGCAAGTTGTAATACGATATGGAATAAAATAAAAATAAAAATCAATAAATATTTTTTTCAATAATACAATTATTATATTATAGTGCTTTTAATTTTATATTGGCACTGGTATTCTAGCTCAGGGAGGTACGTTATCTAGGGAAAAAAACTAAAAAAGATATTATTTGATATGACATTTAGCTTTTTAAACATATATATTAAATAATAAAAATAATAATATGATCTAGGTCATTAAAGTTTATTCAAAAAATAATTTAAAATAAGCCGACAATAAACATATAATTTGCGCCACAAATCAATATGATTTGAATGACTTCCCAATTAGTGATCGGAAATAGCGATAGACAATAGAAACCAATTGTCGGTCCACTCAGTCGTCCGATAAATGTCTCGCATTTCAAGCGCTGACCTAAAGTTAGCCGACGCTTACGATTAGCTAATAGTGAAAACATTAGACCGTATGACTTGTGGGCCATTTCAGGCACTTTGGCGCACAAATACATTGCAAATAAATTAAACGAAAAAAATATAACTGTTATTAAACTAATTATAAACTTATAGATTTGATTTGACTGTCTATGATGTGTCTGATAACAGGCTAACAGACCACCAGTTGTACCGAAAATATAAAACAAAAACGTTATTTTAGATATAATACGATTGAATTGATGGACAAATATTGTCATCTCATGATGTCTAGGAATAGCCGACATTAATAATCTATTGATTGGATATTTAATCAACGATTTGTTTGATAACATTATCTGTTTGTTAATTTCGGTAAAATTATTATCTAAAATAATGCAAATTATTATAATCAATATAAATAATATATACAAATTGTTTATAAAATTATAGATATCTATCCACAATATAATCAGACATATGATTATGTTTGTCATACTATAGTGTAGGTCCACATCAAAGTAACCATATATTAATGGTACATTCATGGCTATATACCACCAATAAAATACAAACCAATAAAATACATTATTTGGAAATGTTATAATAACTAAATAGTAGCAGATTTTTTCAAATATATTAATATTATTCAAACGCTGTATAGATTTACATTGATTTAGTAGATCATCGATAGCTGAATACAGATATCTATTAGCAGTTAACTCATACCATAGCCATACATACGATCCGATATTATTAACCAATTGTGAGATCAACATAAATGTTAGTATCAATTGTCGATTTCCGTACAGATATGTTGGATCGCATAGCATACGGATCAACCATTGATGGCCATCAGTATTATCGTTGGTATTATTATTGTTTTCACTATCACTAGTGGCTACTAATAGGCCAATTATACGACATATACTGATAAATGTAATAATTTTGATTAAAATATTAATTGCCAAATGTTTACGGTTTATATTGCCGGCCGTATAGCTATCGTCAATGCGATGACAATTAATTACATAATGATTATCTAACCATTGGACCAGTTTATCAGTAAAATGTTTATTATAGTAATTGCTCATGGTTAGTAATTGTTGTGATAATTAAACAATTTTTTCAATTATTATTAAATTAATAATAAAAGTTAATTAATTATATTTATTATTATAGTTATTAAATAAGTTATTTTTATTTTAATATACAAGTTTCTATATAAAAAAATATTTATTTATTATAATTAAAAAATAAATTAAACATAATTATTTTTTCTTCTTATAATTAATTCAATATTAAATTTTTTATTATTTAATATTCAATTAAATAACTATTGTTTAACACAATTAGACTATTTTAATAATAATTAATAATAAAATTATTATTTAATATTGGTAAACATAAGATAAATAATATTTATTTTGTCAATATTATTGTACTAAAACTAATTTTATTTATAATTTATTTATAAATATACCTTTAATTAATTTTACAGTCAATTTGTGTATATTTAGATATGCATGACTATATCTAAATATTATTATTATATTTCTATATTGAAATTAATTAAATATTTTATTAGATAAATAATATTATTAAATATTATTTATTAAATATCATTGAATAAAATAGTAATTTTTAATGTCTATTATTAACAATATTCACATTATTAGTGTACAAGTTTTATCATATTTATAAATAAATATTATTAATCTATTATTTAACAATAAATTTAATGTTTATTTTAGTACAATATTATCAACATAAAAAATAATAAAATAACCATAAACATTTAGCAATTATTATTTTTAATATGTTTGTATTTTCATACAGTATATTATTTTTACATATACTGTAGAATAAAATACTGTAAATACTTAACGTTTATATTTAATTTTAGCAATTTTAGTATTAATGTCAAATTTAAAAAAAAAAATAAATACAATTTTAATAAATAAATATTTAGAGAATAATAATTAATAATGTTATTAATATAATAAAAGATTTAATTAATTTTACTAGAAATATAACTTTATTTAGATAGTCATTCATATCTAAATGAACTAAAATTTATTGTAAAATTAATTAAACTTATATTTATAAATAAATTGAATTAAATTTTAAGTAAAATAAATATTGACAAAATAAATAATATTTTTATAGTTATTATAATTATTGATTGATATAATTTAAATTAAAATTACAGAATATTAACAGAAATAATAATAATAATTGTTAAAAATTATTTTTAGTAAAACAACTACCATGAATTATTATTATATTAAATTATATATAAATTCTTAAAAAATTAAATATATTATTATTACAACAAAATAGTCAAATAATAGTTATATAATTAAATATTTAATAATTAATATCAGAAAAAGGTTTATTAATATTAAATTTAATTATTTTATTTAATGATCATTTAAATGAACTAAATATAAAATATTTAAAATATTAAAAATATAATAAACTTGTTTTTAAAAAATTACATAATTAATTATTTTTTAATTGTTAACAACAATTATTAACTATGAGCAATTACTATAATAAACATTTTACTGATAAACTGGTCCAATGGTTAGACAATCATTATCTAATTAATTGCCACCGTATTGATGATAGCTATACGGCCGGCAATATAAACCGTAAACATTTGACAATTAATATCATAATCAAAATTATTACATTTATCAGTATGTGTCGTACGATTGGCTTATTATTAGTGTCCGCTATTGATAGTGAAAATAATAATAATACCGTCGATAATACTGATGGCCATCAATGGTTGATCCGTACGCTATGCGATCCAACATATCTGTACGGAAATCGACAATTGATACTAACATTTATACTGATCGGACAATTGACTAATAATTTAGGATCATATGTATGGCTATGGTTTGAGTTAAACGATAATAAATGTTTGTATTCAGCTTTAGACGATTTGATCATTGAATGCCAATCTATATTACATTTCAATAATATTGATTTATTTGAAAAAATTTACTACTATTTTATTATCATAACATTTCCAAATAAATTATTTTATTGGTTTGTATTTTATTGGGTATATATAGCCCTAAATGTGCCATTAATTTATGGTTACTTTGATGTGGACCTACACTATAGTATGGCAAACATAATCATATGTCTGATTACATCGTGGATCGATATTTACAATTTTATAAACTATTTGTATATATTATTTATATTTATTATAGTTATTGTTATTGTTTTAAATGATAATATAACTGGTATTAACAAACAGATAATGTTATCAAACAAATCATTGACGAAATATAGTATTAATAGATTAATGTCGGCTATTGATAGACATCAGGAGATGACAATACTTATCCATCGATTCAATCATATTATATCTAAAATAATAATTTTTTTCTATATTTTCTGTACAACAGGTGGTCTGTTAGCCTTTTATCAGACACATCATAGACAGTCCAATCAAATCTATAAGTTTTTAATTAGTTTAATAGCATTTTTACTTTTTATTTTTAATTTTTTTTCGTTATACCTGTGCGCTAAAGTGCCGGTTAAGACTCACAAGTCATACCCAATAATGTTTTCATTGTTAGCTAATCATCGCAGGCATCGGCTAACGTTAGGTCAGCGCATGAAATGCGAAACATTTATCGGACGACTCAGTGGACCCGCAATTGGTTTCTATTGTCTAACGATATTTCCGATCACTAATTGGGAAATCATTCAAATTATTATGATTTGTGGCGCAAATTATATGTTTTTTATCGGTTTATTTTAATTATCTAAATATTTTGTATGTTTTTTTGATATAAATGTTTTGTAATGTTCAATAAAATTAATTATAATTAAATGTTTATATTTATTTTTAGCAATTTTTAGTATTTAATGTCAAATGTTAAGCAAATATAGTTTTGTTTTATAATTAATTAGTAAATTATTAGAGATTAAATAAAAAAAATTAAACTTTTATAATAAATATTGCATTTTATAATAAATTAGATATATATTTAAAATCATTATAATTAGTATTTAAAATGTAAACAATATTAGTATTACTAAAATAATTAATTGAATAATAATAAAATGTTTTGTTTAATTGTTAAAAATAATTATTAATAAATTTTGTAATTAATATGTAAAATAAAATAAAATAATATATTTAAATAAATAAAAATTTGTTGTAATAAAAAGTTTAGTCAAATAAAAAGTACTATAAATAAATTTATTAATATATAAATTAAATGATTTTTTTGTAATTATAAATAATAAAAAATAAATGTAAAATAATAGTAAACATAAATTTTCACAATAATATTTGCTAATATCAAATATTAAGAAATAAAAGTCAAATAAACTATAGAAATATAATTTAATTTATCAAATAATTGTAATAACATTCATCTATATACACACACAAAAAACTACAAATAAAACTTTTGTCAAAATAAATTAAAAATTAATATTTAATTTTTTATTTGACTTATGTTTCTTAATATTTAATATTAACAAATATTATTAACAAATATGACAAATAGAAATTTAAGTTTATTATCATTTATATTATTAATATATCAATTACTCTAAAATAGACTATTAATATAAGTTTAGTAAATATTATATTATAATTTTTCAAAAATCATTTATTTTAATTAATTTATATAATTAGTACAGTATTTTTTATATTTTTTTTGTTTGCCAATAGATATTTTATTTAAAAAAAAATTATTTTAATTTATTTATAGTATAAGTTTAATTAATTTTACAGTTATATTCAATACAGTTCTACTGTATATTGAAATTAATTAAATATTTTTTAAAAATTTTATACTAAAGTCTAGTCTATCACAGAATCTGATTTTATTTTATTTAAGTCATAAATATAAATATTGTTTTTGATATATAATTTAAATTAAATGTTTTCATTGTTTTATTTTCGTTGCTTATAATATCGTATTAAGATAAATATTATATTTATTGTTAAATGATAGATACTGTACATTATTAGCAATATTTTCAATAATAGACATTAAAATTACTAATGAATAGATTTATGCGAATAATATTTGTTTTATATATATTTAATGAATAATAATTAATAATGTTATTTATATAATAAAATATTTAATTAATTTCACTATAAATATCTATATCATTATTTAGATAGTCATTCATTTTAGTATAAAATTAATTAAACTTATATTTATAAATAAATCGAAAATATTTTTAAGTACAATAAATATTAACAAAATAAATAATATTTATGTTTTCATTACTAGTATTGAATGATATAATTTTTATATATAATTTAAATTAAAAGTACAGAGCATTAATAGAAATAAATATTAAAAATAAAAAATATTATTATTACAACATAGTTGTCAAATAATAGTTATAGAATTAAATATAGAATAATTAATATCATAATCGATTTATTAATATTAAATTTTATTATTTTATTTAATGATCAATTAAATTAAACTAAAAAAAATGATATTAATAATTTATTTGTATTAAAAATAAAATAAATTATTATTTATACTTTTATTTATTAACAACTATTACTAACCATGAGCAATTACTATAATAAACATTTTACTGATAAACTGGTCCAATGGTTAGACAATCATTATCTAATTAATTGCAATCGCATTGATGGCAGCTATACGGCCGGCAATATAAACCGTAAACATTTGGCAATTAGTATTTTAATCAAAATTATTACATTTATAAGTATGTGTCGTACGATTGGCTTATTAGTAGTTCCCGCTATTGATAGTGAAAACAATAATAATACAAACGATAATACTGATGGCTATCAATGGTTGATCCGTACGCTATGCGATCCAACATATCTGTACGGAAATCGACAATTGATACTAACATTTATATTGATCGGACAATTGACTTATAATTTAGGATCGTATGTATGGCTATGTTATGAGTTAAATGATAATAAATATTTATATTCAGCTATCGATGATTTGATCACTGAATGTAAATCTATAACACATTTCAATAATATTGATTTATTTGTAAAAATTTACTACTATTATATTATCATAAGATTTCCCAATAAATTATTTTGTTGGTTTATATTTTGTTGGGTATATATAGCCATAAATGTGCCATTAATTTATGGTTACTTTGATGTCGACCTACACTATAGTATGACAAACATAATCATATGTATGATAACATCGGGGATAGATATTTACAATTTTATAAACTATTTGTATATATTATTTGTACTTATTTTAGTAATTGTTAGTATTTTAATTAATAATATAACTGGTATTAACAAACAGATAATATTATTAAACAAATCATTGACGAAATATACAATCAATAGATTATTAATGTCGGCTATTGCTAGACATCATGAGATGACAATAATTATCCATCGATTCAATCATATTATATCTAAAATATTATTTTTGTTATATATTTTCAATACAACTGGTGCTCTGTTAGCCATTTATCAGACACATCATAGACAGTCAAATCAAATCTATAAGTTTTTAATTAGTTTAATAGCATTTTTAATTTTTGTTTCTTATTTTTTTTCGTTATACCTGTGCGCTAAAGTGCCGGCTAAGGCTCACAAGTCATACCCAATAATGTTTTCATTGTTAGCTAATCGCAGACATCGGCTAACGTTAGGTCAGCGCATGAAATGCGAAACATTTATCGGACGACTCAGTGGACCCGCAATTGGTTTCTATTGTCTATCGCTATTCCCGATCACTAATTGGCAAATCATTCAAATTTTTATGATTTGTGGCGCAAATTATAAGTTTATTGTCGGATTAATTTAATTATCTAAATATTTTTTGTATGCTTTTTTGATATAAATATTAATAATGTTTAATAAAATTAATTATAATTAAAAGTTTATATTCATTTTTTATCAATTTTTATTATTTAATGTCAAATTTTAAGTAAACATAATTTAGTTTTATAATTTATTATTAAATTATTAAAGATCAAATAAAAAAAACTTTTTTAATTAAACTTTTATAATAAATATAGCATTTTATAATAAATTAGATATATATTTAAAATGATTATAATTAGTATTTACAAATGTAAACAATCTTAGAATTACTAAAATAATTAATTGATTGATAATAAAATGTTTTTTTAATTGTTGAAAAATAATTATTAATAAATTTTTTAATTAATATGTAAAATTAAATAACATAAATTGATAATATATATAAGTAAATAAAACTATTCAATAAGTTAAACATTAATAAAAAAAATAATAATGACTAATAAAAAATAAAAATTTAGTCAAATAAAAAGTACTATA
This sequence comes from Oppia nitens, assembly GCF_028296485.1. NCBI lineage: Eukaryota > Metazoa > Arthropoda > Arachnida > Sarcoptiformes > Oppiidae > Oppia > Oppia nitens. The sequence continues at coordinate 2,318,922 of NW_026533191.1, forward strand.
AATAAATTTATTAACTTAGAAATTAAATGATTTTTTTGTAATTAAAAATAATAAAAAATAAATATTATAAATGTAAAATAATAGTAAACATAAATTTTAACAATAATATTTGTTAATATCAAGTTTTAAAAAATAAAAGTCAACTAAAATATAGTAATACAATTAAATTTAACAAATAGTTGTAATAACATTCATTTATATACTATTAAAAAAACTACAAATAAAACCTTTTCAAAATAAATTATAAATTAATATTTAATTTTTATTTGACTTTATTTAATATTAACAAATATTATAAAATATATGATAATTAATGTATAAATTACTCTAATATAGACTTTTAATATAATTTTTATACTAAACAAATAAACTATATTAAATATTATATTATATTATTTTCAAAAAATCATTTTTTAAATTTATTTATATAATTAGTATAGTATTTTTATATTTCTTTTGTTTGACAATAAATATTTATTATTTTTTTTCTCTAATTTATTTATAGTAAATGTTTAATTTATTTTACAGTTATATTCAATACAGTTCTACAGTATATTGAAATTAATTTTAAAAAATTTTGTAATAATAAAAATAATAAGTATTATTCAGTAAATATTTATAAAAACAAATATTATTGCATAAATTTTTAGTAATTTTAATGTCTATTATTGAAAATATTGCTAATATTTTACATTTATAATGTACAATTTTATAATATTATTGATATATAATTTAACAATAAATTTAATATTTATTTTTAGAAACAAAAAAAAAACATCTAAAAAAACAAAAATATCTAAAACAATTAAAAAAAAAATATTTTTTAAAAATTACATATCTTTAAATAAACAACAACAAAAATTATTAAAAAATATTTATGTTTAATCTTAATTATTAATATTGATATGAATATTATAATATATATTTTTAAATTAGTTAACATAAATTAATAAAAAAAATTTATATAAATAAATCAAAATAAAATCAAAATAACATAACAATAAACATATAGTTAGATCCACACATTAGCATCAGTTGAATGATTTGCCAATTAGTGATCGGAAATAGCGATAGACAATAGAAACCAATTGCGGGTCCACTGAGTCGTCCGATAAATGACTGGCATTTTATGCGCTGACCTATAGTTAGCCGATGTCTGCTATGATTAGCTAACAGTGAAAACATCAGCGGATATGACTTGTGGGCCATTGACTGGACTTTGGCGCACAGGTATAGCGCGTATATAATGAATAAAAATAGCGAAAATATTGGCAAAATTATTATAAACTTATATAATTGATTTGATTGCTTATGATGTAACTGATAGAGTAATAATAGGGCATCAGTTGTACCGAAAATATATATTAAAAATACAACTTTAGATATCAATCGATTGTATCGATCGATCAGTACAGTCATCTCCTGGTGTTTAACAATAGCCGACATTAATCTACTCTTTATTGGATATTTCGACAATGATTTATGACATAAACTAATCTCACTATTAATATCAGAAAAATTATCCTCAATTAGTATACCATTGACTATCGATAGATAAAATATTGTAAATATATAGTTGAAAACATTGTAGATATCGATCCAAGCGATGATCAGCCATACAATAATATTTGTCAGACAATAGTGATGTAAGTGCCGATCAAAGTAGCCATAGATTACCGGTATATTCATACTAATGTATACCAAATAAAATAGAAACCAATAGACAGATTTAGTGGGAAATATCAATAGTATTAAATAGTAAAACATTTTCTTCAATCTATTAATACTATTCATTGATGTTTTAATCAAACATTGATTGATTAGTTGATCGATAAATTCATACAAATATCGATTTGGATGTAACTCATACCATAGCCACAGATAGGAACCGATATTAGTGGCCAATTGGCCGACCAATACATAGGTTATAATCAATTGTCGGCTACCGTACAGATAGGTTGGATCGCATAGCTGACGGATCAGCCATTGTTGGCCGATATCATCTTTGGCCAGTAATAAGCCAATCATACGACACATACTGATAAATGAGACAATTTTTATGCAGATATTTCTGGCCAATTGCTGTCGGTTTATAGTACCAGACATATAGCTATCGCTAATGCGATTGCATATTATTAGACTACGACTACTAAACCATTTGATTAGTTTATGAGTAAATTGTTTATTATAATAATTTGTCATTTTTTAAATATCTAATAGTAATAATTATTGTTACAATTAGAGACAAATTATTAGTATTATTATTAATACTTATTTATAATTTGGAAAATGTTTGATTTAAGTTTTTTTTTATATATATATATTGTTATTACACAACTATTGTTAGATTTTTTTTTTATTATATGACTATTTAATTTGTTTTTATTTGACTTATGTTTCATAATAGTTGATAATAAAAAATATTATTTGTTAAATTTTATGTTTACATTCATTATTCATTTATAATATTTATTTTTAATTTCATTATATATATATATATATATATATATATATATATATATATATATATATATATATAATTCATATTATTACGATATTAATTATTCACGAAATTAATAGTTTTATATTATATTATAAAATTTTAATATAAATTGCAAACTTATGTAAACGAAAAAATTCAATTTATTTATTCCTAAAGTAAACAATGTTTACTAAATACTGTATTGTAATATAATTACAACCAAATAATCACATGTTTTATTTTATTTATATGTTTAGTAATTTATTTTTAGTTTTTTTGTTTTATTTGGCTTGGTTTTTTTTAATTACAATTTTATTATTTTTTAATATTTTTTATTAGCCATTGTTTTTTTAATAATACAGTAATATTTAATTTATATTTTTGTTTACTTAATGAATACTATTATTTATAATTATATATATATATATACAATATATATTTATATTAATTTGTTTTATAAAGTTTTTTTCGTTAATATTTTAATATTAATTAGATAATTCATAATTTTTTTGTTGACTTAAATTTGTATTATATTTTATTTTGCATTAATTTTTATTTATCATATATATATACTTAAATATAGATCTATATTATCACCATTTATGCTAATTTATATTAGTTTTTGTCATATGACTAATGCAAACATTTTATTAAAAAAAATTATATTTAATATTAAATAAAAAGTACTAAAATATTTATAAATTATAATTAAAAGCACTTTTTGTTGAAAAATAGGAAAAATACTGTATATTATTTTTGTTATACATTATTATGTTATATAAATTTATGTGTATTACAAATATTAATATAACTATGTTATTTAAAATATTATTACTTATTTTTTAACAAATATATTTTTTTGAAATTAATTATATATATTTTTTTATCTTTTTATTAAAAAAAAATTAAATTATATTTAGAATTAATATTACTTTAAACATTTTTAAAGTTTATTTTTTTTGTAATAATTAATTAATAAATTTTTAAGACTATTAATTATATATATATATATATATATATATATATATTAAAATAATTTAACAATAATCATATAGTTAGATCCACAAATCATAATCAGTTGAATGATTTCCCAATTAGTGATCGGGAATAGCGATAGACAATAGAAACCAATTGCGGGTCCACTGAGTCGTCCGATAAATGTCTTGCATTTCAAGCGCTGACCTAACGTTAGCCGATGCCTGCGATTAGCTAACAGTGAAAACATTACACCGTATGACTTGTGGGCCATTTCAGACACTTTGGCAAACAAGTGGCCACTAAACAAACTCATCAACAAAATCAATACAAACGGTATAATCATTAATGATTTATAAATTATGGTCGACTGTCGATGTTGTATCTGATTGAGTATCAATAGTAGACTAATTGAACCAAAAGTATACATTAAAAACACCGATTTTGATAGCAAACGATTGAACCGATAGACTAATACTGTCAGTTCATTATGTCTATGAATAGACAGTGATATCAATCTATCGATTGTATGATATTTTGATAATATTTTTTTCGATACTAATATTGACTTAATTTGTTTGTTTAACTGAGCAAACATATCGGCCAATAATATACAATAGACTATTATAATAACAATAATTGTTGGCAAATAGTTTAGGGCATTAAATAATTCAATCCATGTTATGATTAGACAGACCAATATATTAGGTAAACTATAGTTGTTTCCTATACCATATTGTCTACTACCGGTGCCAATATAGTCCATAATTAATGGTAAATTTGTTAGCATATATGATACAGAAAAATTTAGCCAATTTGATCGACTATTGGGAAATGTTAGTACAGTTAGATAGTAAACTATTTTTTTGATAATATTAGTATTATTCAATGATGATAATGCCCTATATTTGCATAGATTTATTAGTTGATCAACTAATCCATACATATATCTATTATCATATAATTCATACCACAGCCAGACATATGAACCGATATTTGTAACCATTTGACCGCTCAATACAAATGTTATAATCAATTGACGATTTCCGTACAGATAAGTAAAATCGCATAACTGATTGATAAGCCATTGATTACGATGACGACTATGACTACTAGTTTTTTCATTATCAACAATACCAACAAATAGGCCAACCATACGACAAATACTGATAATTGTAATAATTTTTATGGAAATATTAATTAATAATTTCTTACGATTTATATTGCCGTTTGAATAACTATTATCAATGCGATTGCAATTTATTAAATAACATTTGCCTAAATGTTTGACTAATTTGTCTGCAAATTGTTTATTATAATAATTGCTCATAATTTTTTTTATAATATTATGTTATATATATTTTTTTAATTTATAACACAAAAAATAATAAATTTATGTATTAAATTTTATGTAATGTTTTTTTTGAAACTTTGTTAAATATTTAAAAATAAAATAAAATATACATTTATATATATATATTGTATTTATTATTTGATTTAAGTTTAGTATATTAAAAACATTTAGCATTAATTTATTAGTTAATTAATTAAAGTATTTAACAATAGATTTATATCATTATACTATTTTGTTAGTTTATATTAGTTATACATATTATTAAAACTATATAATATTAAATAAACAAGACTTAAATATTTATAATTATATATATATTTTTTAAATTACTTAATAATTTATTAGTTTTGTATTTATAATATATATAATTTATTGCAATAACTTTGATTATAAAATAATGTTTATATTTATAAATAATTTTTTTTATTTCGAAATCTAATTATCTTAAATACAATATATTATTCAATATATTTTTTTGTGAACATTTGCACCAAAATTAAATTATATTTTTTTATAGAAAAAATAATTAGGTGCAATAATAAATATTATTATAATTATTAAACTTATAAATAATATCTATAATACATGCAAATCTATAATTAAAATAATAATTTTTTTTTTGATTAACAAATAATAATATTTAATAAACTTATAATTAATAATATATGGCTCACAGAGACAAACAAATCACAATAAAATAACAAAGTTTCATAATATACTGTATATACTTAAACATGCAAACGTATAATTAAAATAATAATAAATTATTTATATTTAATATTACATTTATATTAAATGAATAAAAATTATATATATATATATATACAGTATTTGTAAATGATAAATACTAAAAAATAAATATTTAAATATTATAATTTAAATTTAAATTTAAATAAAATTTAAATATTATTAAAATATTAGTAAAGCTACTATTTTTTAAAAAAAATAAATCTTTATAATGATATTTTCTTAAGTTTAGTAGATATTTAGTTGTATAAATTAGTAAATATTTTTTTTGTAGATTAAATAGAAAAAAATAGTCAATAAAAGATCATAAAATTGTTTATTATTATTTTTTAAAAATAATTTTTACTAAATAAATATAATCAGTGTTTAAATTGTATTAAAAATCATTATTTAGTATTATTTTAGATCATATTATTATTTTTTTGTTTGTTATATATATATTTTAGAATAAAATTAGTTTATAAAAATAAATAAATAACTTATTTATAATTTATTTTTGAAAAATTAATTAGAAATATATTTCTAGCTTGTATTTATAATAATAAAACTAAAAATAATAATTATTTATAATAATTAGTATATTAAATATAATAAACATATAAATTATGAATTTATACATTACATAATGATAATGTAATGTATAAATAATTGATAATGAAAAATCTATAAATGGTATTATTACTATTATTATTGCTATTATTGCTATATTATTAATTTTACACTTATTTCTAATTATAATATTTAACAATTACAATTATTTAAAAAATTTTATCAAAAAAATAAAGGGAAGTTAATAAATACATATATGGGAAATATCCTTATATATCAATGTGTTTTTATGTATGTGTTTATATGTATGTATGTGTTTATACTGTATGTATGTGTTTATACTGTATGTATGTGTCGGTGTATTTAAACTGCAAACACACAACAATTTACTGTTTATAACAATTTTTTAATCATAAAGTGTCCCAAAAAAAAAATCCCATTAAATAACAGACACACCATATAATTATGACATCCAATGTCAGACAGGCTATGTTTGGTGAGCAACCAGTTAAAGTGACCTGTGCCCAGTGCGGTGATGTAACTACCAGAGCCCAGCCCGTACCCGGACTACTAAGCTATCTATTAGGTGGCCTGTTGTGTGCGTTTGGCTGTATTTGCGGCTGTTGTCTAATACCGTGTATGTGCTGCCAATCGGTTCAGGACGTCGACCATAACTGTCCCAAATGTATGGCACTGTTGGGTCGATACAAACGGATATAATGATAAAACAAAAAATAATAAATCAAATAAATCAATACAATGTATTGTCTAAAAATTTTTTGCTGAAAAACTATAATTAATTATTATTATATTATGAATTCTATTATAATATTTGTTAATAAAAATTGTTTTAATAATTTAAATTAGTTTTTAGTAATTGTAAACTAATTTTTCATTTGGATTATTAAATATTACAATATATTTAAAAATATATTGAATTTGTGTTTAATTTTATTTTTTATACATATATACAGTATGTATTAAAATAAACTTTTTTTCAATCTGTAATTGTTTATTAATAATTTTTTTTAAAAATATATATGTTAATTGAAAACTATAATTAATTAAACAATATTTAATAATAATAATAATAATTATATTAAATATGAAAAAATGTTTTTTTTTGAAAACAAAAGGTATTATAGTTTTAATTGATTTTATATATATATATATATATATATTTATATTTATATTAATATTGAAATAATAATTTTGTTATATTAATAATATAAAACCAATTATTGTTTAAACATTATTTACCGAAAATTTTTATATACAATAAAATATAATGTAAATGTGTTTTATTGTAAGTTTATTTCTTGCATAGCTTTTAACTTTTAAGTTTAAAACTTGTTTAAATTTTAGGTCCTAGGTTTTTTTTATTTAATTAAGTAATTAATTAACAACAACAACAACAACAATGTTTTGCTTATTAAAACAACAAACATTTATTGATTGTTAGTATTTTTTTGTTGAAAATTACCCAAATTTATAGTACAAATAATAATTTATTTAATAATCAAAAATAAAAACAATTACTTATTTATAACACGAGATTAATAAATCAATTTAATTTTGTTTTAAAGATTTTTTTGAATAATAACAATAACACAAAAATAAAAGCAAACATTTCAAACAGTTTTTTTATTGTTGTTGTTGTTGGGTATCATTTAGTTATAAAAAACCGATATTAATATATATATATATATAATATTTTTAGTTATACTAAAAAAATAGTATTGAATTTTAGTTTGTTTATTTGATTGTCTCCTACTATCATAACTATTACCCGATTGGATATACATCACACCCGTTGGACAGACAGACAGACAGACAGACGCACACAATGGTTGATCAAACAGATCCACAGCCATCGGCAGCGGCAGCCAGTGATAGCCAACCAACCGTTAGCCGAAAAAGTAGTGAAGGAGAAGTAGGAGGAGGAGCACAAACACCTGCTGCTAGTGGATCAGCACCTGTAGTACAGCCACAGAAACCTCCGGTAGCCGTAGTGCAACCGCAACCGCAACCGCAACCACAACCACAACCACAGCCGCAACAACCATTTGGCCAGCGCTTCCAAACGGTAGCACCAGCACTGGGTTCGGATCCGGTACCGCTAGCTTGTGGCCACTGTGACGCCAAGGTACTGACCGAAACCCGTCCGGCGCCAGGTCTGTTGGCCTATTTGTTGGGCACCGTTATCTGTATACTTGGTCTATGGTGCGGCTGCTGTCTCATACCGTGTATGCTTGAAATGACACAGGATGTCGAGCACCGGTGTCCCAATTGTGGTACCTATTTGGGCAAATATAGACGTATTGGATAAATTTTTTTTGCCGGGGTAGAGGTTAGTGGGAGGGGTGGGGGTGTAAACAAAACAAACAAAAATTTTACTCTACATCTACTACTATTGTAATAGATATATACAATACTTTACAGTCAATTGTTTAAATTGTTTGTTAATTTGGATCTCAAACCTATTTTGTTGTAAACTATTTTTATTTATTTTTTTTAATATAAGTACTAAATTATTAATTAGCAAAAACTAAATTATAATTTACATTATTTTTTGTTAGTTTATAATAAATTATAATAATAAGATATATTTATTTAATCTATAAATCTATACTACAGTATACATTTGTATATATTAACAGTACATATAAATATATTGTAATAATAATAATACAGATAAATATATAAAAATAAACAAATTGTTGTCACAATAATTATCTAATCAGTAATTTTTTTTTAAAAAAAATCATTGTCAAAGATATATATAAGTTTAAGGTATAAGTATATTATTTATAAAAAATTATTTATTATTTAATGATAACAATAATAAGCTAGCATTTCAAACCGTTTTTTTAACCGAAAAAAATCTTTTACTGATATAAAAAGTTTTTATTAAAAAACTATTACATTTAAATATAAATTTGTATTGAATTTTTGGTTTTTTTTCGATTGTCTCCTACTATCATAACTATTACCCGATTGGTAGAGACATTACCCGTTGGACGGACAGACAGATAGACAAACACACATACATATAGACCCAGACAATGGGTGATGAAAATAATCCACAATCGCCGACAGTAACCGTAACCAATAGTGGCCAACAATCAGCCCAACAAACCGTTAGTCCAAAAGGTGGTGGAGAAGGTGGAGGACAAGCAGTTCAACCACAACCACCACCACCACAGCAGCCTATGGTAGTCGTAGTGCAACCGCAACCACAGCAACAACAACTACCGATGCCAGTTGGCCAGCGATTCAAAACGGTAACACCCGAACTGGGACCCGATCCGGTACCGCTAACCTGTGGCCACTGTGACGCACTGGTACTAACCGAAACTCGTCCGGCGCCCGGTCTGCTGGCCTATGTGCTGGGCACCTGTATCTGTATTCTAGGTTTCTGGTGCGGCTGCTGTCTCATACCGTGTATGCTTGAAATGACACAGGATGTCGAGCACCGGTGTCCCAATTGTCGTACCTATCTGGGCAGATATAGACGTATTGGATAATTTTTGTTGTTGTTGTTAGGTGGAGGGGGAGGGGGGGTTTGGTGACCAAAAAAACAAACAAAAATTTTACTCTACATCTACTACTGTTGTAATAGATATATATACAGGTATTAAATATATATACATATATGTAGTTTATAGTCAATTATTAAATTGTTTTGTCTAACTATTAATATTTACTTTTGTTTTCAATATCAATATATATATATATATATAATTGATATCTAATAATAAAACATTTTAAAAATTATTACAAAATTACAAAACATAATTACAATAAAAATAAACTAATTATTATTTTATTTACAAAAAAACAAACATTATTTTTATTTTTTTTTATAATTGAATAAAACTTACTTATAATTTACTTTTTATATATTAATAGTTTATAATATAATTATAATATTGATTGATATATTTATTTTACACTTTAAAAAATCAATACATGTACAGTGTCTATACAGTGTATATACAGTAAACTTATATATATATATAGTATTTTTATCACAATTGACTAATCAGTAAATTTTGTAAATCATTGTCAATGATATTTAATTGTATAATATGTCTATCAGTTAATTGGGAATTGTAGGCAACAGTTACATCAACAACAACAACACCACCACTATCTGAGACAACATCACCGCCACTATCATTGTTATCATTATCAGCTGACATCAACTGATCGTACAGATACCACATAAACTGATCCAACGATTCAATTGCCAGTCCATTGATATCCATTATGTAACCGATGTTAGACTCGAGTTGTTCACTGATAAAATAAAATACATTAAAAACATATATATATAAAATTGTTTATTATTTTTATTGGGAAACACTATTTAAAAAAAAAACCAAACATAGCATACGTAGCTATAGTAGGCAAACATTTACGATATTCAATATAATAGGTCTGTCCATCATTGCTGGTCATCAGTCGTAGATCGAGAGTCAACATCATCAGATGATCCCGGAGCCGGTCATCACGTAACTGTGCCGAGTTAGTCCAGGCTCTGTCCAAAAAATCTATATACATAGAGTATATATCACATATTTGTTTTGTTTTTTTTTGTTTTCGTTAAGTGCACATACATAAGCCGCTGCTGCACAAGTATCTAAATAACTAACCGTTTAAATCATAACCGGACACACCGTTGAACACACGCGACCATAGATAGCCCATACTGTGTACGGCCAGCAGATCACCGTTGTCTAGGCTGACAGTCGGACCGCCAGACATACCGGGCACCACTTGGGCATTATATTGGACAGTCAGTCGACTGGTATTGTCGAAATTATTTTGAAACGTTACGACCAGATAGTTGTCGCCCGAGCAGTCCGGACAGGTAACCAAACCGATATTCCATACGTATTGGTCGTCAACTTGATTACGGGCCGGTACGCCCAACGAAACTACCGGATCGCCAAAATCTAAGTGATCAATAGTTTCGGGAAACTGTTGAATGGACGGTAGGTTCGGTATGCTAACCAGGGGAAAGGTCAACAATGCCAGATCGAGCCACGGTTCACGATACATAACCCGTGCACGCGCTAACGATATATGATTGAGATAGTACGGTAAATATAGGTCGCAGTGGACAGCTTCGCCCACCACGTGCTCGTTGGTTACGGCATATATCTGATTGTCTTGTTGGTCGACCATCAGTATACAGGCCGTACCCGGCAGTACCGATAGTTCAGGTATTCGGGTTATTGCCCGAACAAATCTGGTTAACGACTGGTTAACTATGTGTTCAATATGATCATCACTACTGTCCACGTGGTCATCCATCAAAGTGTAAGCCCGTCTAACATTGGTTGGTCGGGTAATGCCGTCAGCGATCATATTGTAGGTATTAATTAGGAAATACCTATTATTATTATTATTATTAACTACCGGTTTGCCTGATTGTCTGTCCCTATGTCGTTGTCGTGGCCACCAGTAATCGGGGACAACAGTGACCGATAGAAACGGTATAAAACTACTGTTTATTATTAATTTTTTAAGAAACAAATACATTAAACAAAAATAAGTTTTTTTTAGGTGTGATATACTGTATGTTTTAATTTCAAATACTTTTTAATAATCTGAAATTTTTATTAATATTTTTTTAATTATATTTTTATGTTTAAATAATTGTTTTTTTAGCGCGTGCACGTGCGTTGCAATTATATTGATTTAATTTATACATTATTTTTTTTTGATTAAATAGTGTATTATATAATATACTATACAAATATTATTTAGTAATTTATTTACTGTATTAAAAACTATTTTTTTAAATTATAATTTTAGTTAATTTTGTAACAACAACAACACAATTAATTAGTTTTATTTAGTTTATTAATATTTAAAAAAATAATTAAAAAAATTACAATAACTAAAACACTAAACTAAAAAAAAAAACTAAATTAATATTTTTTTCAAAAATTTTCACGAGATGCAATTTTAATTTTATCCAAATTTAAATTTATTGCATAACTTTTAGTAAACATTTAAAATTTTTAACATAATATCTAGTTAGTATTTGAATTATTACTTATTTTTAAACAAAAAAAAAACCAAAATTAACAACATTGTTATTATTTCAGATTTCTATTAATATATTAACTAAATTTTGATTTATTTTAATTAATATTTTGTTTAGTTATACTGTAATTATGACTGTATTACGTATAATATACATACGATTGTTGATTATCATAGTTATCATAGGTATATATATATATATATATGCTATTTAATATCACACATACCTGTGCCGATAAATTCATAGATTAGATATATAGTAATATAGTTAGTGTATATAATTGATTGTCTAATTTCGTAGCTATTGTTAGTCAATCGATGGTCACTACTAATAATATCACTGATAATAACAATCAAAACCATCGATTTTGTACTAATTATGTCTCAAATGGTTACAAACTGAGCTATACTTTCTATAAGATAGTCGACACCAAATTATCAGTATCCGTACTGGTTATTGGCGACCATATTTGGACAGTTGACTCAAATTTCACTGTAAAACTATTGCCGCCGTCGACAGTTCCCAACCAGTTATCGGGCAATAAATATCGGACGGCATTCAGTTTGTATCAAAAGTCCAATGTTTTTAATTACGGCTTTCTTCGGGTAATTTTATTGTCTGTTTGTTTGTTAATATGATATACAGATTACTTTAAAAATACTTATTATTATATCATAATTATCTGTCTCTCTGTCTCTCTGTCTCTCTGTCTCTCTGTCTCTCTGTCTCTCTGTCTCTCTGTCTCTCTGTCTCTCTGTCTCTCTGTATCTCTGTCTCTCTGTCTCTCTGTCTCTCTGTCTCTCTGTCTCTCTGTCTCTCTGTCTCTCTGTCTCTCTGTATCTCTGTCTCTCTGTCTCTCTGTCTCTCTGTCTCTCTGTCTCTCTGTCTCTCTGTCTCTCTGTCTCTCTGTCTCTCTGTCTCTCTGTCTCTCTGTCTGTCAGTCAGATGAACCAATTGTCGATTGGTATGAATTTAACGATAAAGACAGCTACGATAGTATGACACCGTCATCGACATCATTGAACCAATCGTCGACACCGATGAACATCACTACCGCTGAACAAAAGTTATTGTTTAATCCGTCATTCAGTTTGCTATTGTTTTGGACAACAGAGATGTGCTTTTATACGGTAATGACCGCCGATGACGGTTATGTCGGCCGAACACAGTGTTGGGACTTTCGGAACAAATCATTGGCAATAAATATTACCCAAAAAATAGTCGACGATTCAGACGAATCGGTGCGTCCGATGTTTACCATTGGTAACCGACACCAGTATCGGCCGATACTTATCGGTACACCAATTGGTGGCCACTATTTTACCGTATTTTACATTGTCAACCATACAGTGGTACAGGTGTGTCGTACCGGTGAAGATGACTATAAATTTCAGGTATAACCAAAAAAAACTACGGTTTTCATGATGTTTTCATAACTTATTTTTATTTTTAAAAAAAAAATATTTCAAATACCAGTGCAAGAGTCACATCCATACCTTATTCAACTGTAGCTCATATATGCCATCGACTAATATGACAACTATGGACACCAATACTAATACTACTACATCTAACCTACCGTCCAATGTAACGACCAGTTCAGACGAGCCGACGATCGGCAATATAACAACGACAACCACCACTACCACCACTAAACTGACCACTCGGTCGCCGTCAACGACGAAGACGTCCATCAATTGGCCGCTGTTTGTCGTGCGAGCAATTCTGGCCGCTGTTGTCGTCATTGTTACCGTCTATTTTGCAATCGTTATCATTGAACTCGTGTGCGCTTTGGTAGCCATCCTGAAGTCGACCGATTAAATCGGTCGTCAAAATTTGATGACCAAATAATAGTATAATTATTTATTTTTTAAAAAAAATGATTGATATTCAACAACAACTAACTTAATACACATACACACAACATACCAGTGCTTTCAATAGTATAACTAAATTTAGTAATTTTTTTATAGTTATATATACTGTATATATTGTATATAGAAATAGTTAAATAAATATTTTTATTAATAATTACTAAAAAAAAAAATTTTATCATCAAATAAATTGTGTTACAAATAAACAGTAATTATAATTTAAAAATTATAAATAATTACTAATAATTAAATAGTAACAGAAATAAGACTATAAATAAATAAATATATAAATATTTATTTATTTTTTGTTATAAAAAATAAATAATTTAATCATTAAGTAGTGCCACAAATGAATAGTCGGCAATATTGTTGGCGATATCATCTGCAGTAGTAGTTTTGGTAGAGTCGTCATCATTGTCCTCCTCCTCCTCGTCCTCACTAATGGTCAGTTCGTGTCCCTCATGTCTGTATCGGTGATCCAAATAGGTTACGGTTAGTTTGGCATAATTTTCGCACGACTTATGATAGACAATGGCCAACAATTTGGTTAACACCAGTAGTAATAGTAAAACCAATAGAAATATACCGATAATTATTTGAATAAACAAATCTAATGAGTGATAAAATTGCCAAAACTGTTCAATCAATTTACGGGTTGTCCGGAATATGGCTAACATATTGTGACCGAAATAGACTAAAAACGGTACACTATTTTCCGTATGACTTTCATCAGTGATAACCTGGGATTTAGTGGTTGTTGTCGACCACCAATCGTTAGGATCGGCTAACGTTTCGCCGCTATAATTAGGATCAGCTATCAATCGGTATTCATGATGTAAACCATTGTTACATTGATAGTGACCGACATCCCGGTCCACTACTAATGGTTTTATTAGTAAATCACTTGTCATATACTTGTCTACACCATCACCACCACTACTACTACTATAGACACGAAATACCATATAATTGCTATTAAATAGCCAATTTTGACCATTTTTTAACCAATAAATTGTATTGTTTTCAGTTAAATTGCAAACAAGTTTAACACTATCAATGATTTTAGTATTTAATGTAATATAAACTACTGATGACGACGACGACGACGACGACGACTGACCCAATGATAAGTGAATTATTATTAATAATATTGTCATCAAAATTAAGATATTATAAAATATGATAAACATATCAATAGATTTGATATTAAAAACATTAAACAATTATTAATATAAAACAATATATTTTATATGAATATAAAGTTTGTCTAAATTTAATTACAGATATTATTAAACACTTTTTTTAAAATAAAATATCATTTAAACGGTTATTATTAAGTTGTTGTTGTTGTTGTTGTAATTAACATAAATGTTAATTAATAGTTAAGTGCGTGAAATACTCAAAAAAAATATAATAATAAAATAATAATCATTTAATTATACATTAATTTGAAAAATTATTAATTAATAATTCAAAACTGTTTCGACAACAAAAAAATCAATTATTTTTTATTCAAACCGTTATTATTATCAGTCATACATACAAACACATACTAACCGTATTTGTATTTTGGTATCAATTTTGTCTCAGTTCTCAGTTTTTTTTCATTGCCTGTCCTTATCATCATCTAATCGATACCTTTCCTCCTCCTCGTCCTCCTCCCCATCATATCGATTGTGGTGGTGGTGCTCATCTAATTGGTTAGTCACAGACACACACATACACACAGGGGTAGGGATGCCAGACAATGCCAGACAGGCCGAGTTTGGTCAGGAACCGATGCCAGTGACCTGTGCCCAGTGCGGTGAAGTCACAACCACTACGATACCGATAGCCGGCATACTGAGCTATGTATTAGGCACACTGATGGTAATGTTTGGCTGTTTTTGTGGCTGTTGTCTCATACCGTGTATGTGCTGTCCATCGGTTATGGACGTCGAACATCATTGTCCCAAATGTAGGGCACTGTTGGGTCGATACAAACGGTTATAGGCAGACACCTCCTGTAAACGCAAACACCCAGTCATATCATATGTATATCTATGGATAGGATGGATGAATGGATGGATATGTATTGTCGACTCATCAAAAAAAAAAAATCATCTAAAATCAAATCAAATTATTTTTTTAATTACTTTTTTCTGTTAGCTATCAATGAATTTATTTTTATCATTTTTTTTATTTTTGAAACACTGTATCGCCTAAATTGTAGTCAATATTTATCGTTCAATTTTTTTTTTGTATAATTTATTTATTATTACTATATGATATGTATTTAGTACTAAATTTTTAGTTGTTATTCAAAATTGTATGTAATTTTTCAATTGTTTAAATCAAATAAACATTATTTGCAAAATAGTATATATAAATAATATTTTTTTTAAATTGAATCTGATTTTTGTTATATTTACAGTAATAATAAAAAAATTTTGGGCCAATTATATGATATTAAAAGTATATTAAAAAGTCAATAGCTATTGAACTAAAAATCTATTTAGTAATACAGTATAGTCAGTGATAAACACAATATACAAACCAACAAAAAAAATATAATGCAAATCTCGTTAAAAATAAATACACACAAAATAAAACTTCAAACTATAATATCATATTCACCAGTGGTTATAGTTTTTATAATCAAACTTTTTTATTTGTATGTCAAAAATCTAACTTAAATGATATCAAACAAACTCATTATTATTATTACCATCTATTTTATCTCTCTCTCTCTCTCTCTCTCTCTCTCTCTCTCTCTCACTCACTCACTCACTCACTCACTCACTCTGAGAGGACAGAAATGTAATATGAAGGCTAAGTCCTAAACGATACACTCAACTCTCGCAAACTAAATTCAAGTCGACATACAGTCACACACAAAAAAAACACGTTTTGTACACTCATATTAAATATAATCAAATAAAATACCATATATTATCAATTGTCAAAATCATATCACTATCAAATTTTATATGTACCAAAAAACCTTGTTTATTTGTTTTTTCAAGTTATGTATGATATGGTATGGAGGTTGGGATTGTGGGTTATTGGGATATACTGTTTAATCGGTTAGAGAGAGAGAGAGAGAGAGAGAAAGAGAAAGAAAGAAAGAGAGAGAGAGAGAGAGAGAGAAAGAGAAAGAAAGAAAGAGAGAGAGAGGGAGAGAAAGAAAGAAATAAAGAGAGAGAGAGATAATATAGTTGTGTACACTATTTGAATACTTAAAGGACAGTATGTATAATATAAAGTTGATTAAGTAGTGATATTACCATTGATATCCAGTAGTATAGGTATATGGCTATAGAATTATTATTATTATTATTATTTTTAATTAAAAGTATTAATATGTGAATGAGTGAGTGTGTGTGTATGTGTGTGAGTGAGTGAGTGAGTGAGTGTGTGAGTGTGTGTGTGTGTGTGTGTGTGAGTGAGTGAGTGAGTGAGTGAGTGAGTGAGTGAGCGAGTGAGTGAGTGTGTGTGTGTGTGTGAGTGAGTGAGTGAGTGAGTGAGTGAGTATGTGTGTGTGTGTGTGTGTGTGTGTGTGTGTGTGTGTGAGTAAATGTAGAAAAATTCGGTTTTTTCCAATTAAATTTAGTTTTTTTCAAATTTTATTTGGTAGACAAAGAGATATTTTTTTATGGTTTCATCCTTTAAATGACCTTACACAATTATATTTGATTTTATTATTTTTGAAAAATGTTTTAAAATTACGCTATACACCTGTATATATGAAAATAAATAATTATTAAAAAAATATTAAAATTGTCTGTTATAATTTAATTGAATATAAATAAATATATATATATATATATATATATTACACGGTTTTTAATTCAACAGCTATGTAAATATTATATATATATTAAATATCATTATATGATTATTATATACATATTTAAAAAGTAAACATAAAAAAATAATTAAATATTTAATTTAGATAAATATTTTTATAAATATTATTTTTCTTATATCAAATATGTTTTTTCATAAGTACTGTATAATTTGATTTTTTCAATTAATAATTTTTTAAAAAAAAATTGTATTATTATTATATATATATATAACAGTAATATATTTATATTCATTATTATAATAATTATTACATTAAATATATATATATATATAATTTAATAAGTAATTCAATAGTTATTTTTTTTATTATTATAATTATTATTACCTGTGGATATAGTATTTCAATATCAATTGTGATCAACAACAAAAAAACATTATCTAATAAAAAGTTATATATTATAAGTATGAATCAAATGTTATAAAAAAATATATAATAATTATTAAATACTATTATATTACGTACTACTAGTAATTCATACATTAAATATATCCAAATAAAATATTAGTAAATTAAAAATATATATACTGTATATATTAGAAAATAAATGTAATGTAAATAATTTTTATTAACGGTTGTTTTGATTGTTACTAATAATAGCTATAAATTTTAAGTTCATATATTTATATTATTATATGTATTATGTAAACAACAACAACAAAAATAATTGCTTATTAAATATTCAAACAACAACAACAACAACAAAAATTACTTTATTTTCAATGGCATTATTATTATTATTAAATTAATAGTTTTTTTTATTGTTGGTTATTTTATATATAAATATATATAATGTGTTTAAATTGATAATTGTTGATATGGGAAACTAAAAGTTAAATTATACTATCGTATCAACAAAAAATTATTATTATGTTAGTAATAACTAATTTAAATAAAAAATAATTAATAGTTTTTTTTGTTATGTAAAAATAAACAAAATAAAAACTAATTAATTAATTAATCAATCAATCAATATATTGATATGTTTAAAAGCTGCCGGAAAAATACAATAAACAAATTAAAAGTAAGTATTTTTTTAATATTAAATTAAAATTATCATTATTAATAGGATATATAATATTTTTTTAATTATTAATATGAATTATAATATTTAATACATATAAAATTTTTAAAAATAAAGTATCATGAAACTTTTTTTTAATTAAATCAAATGTTTGGCTATATTTAAACTTAAAACAATTAACTAAATTAATAATAAATTTAAAATAACATAAAATATTGTTAACTCATCAATGATATCAAAAAAATTTAAAGATTTATATTTATAATAGATTTGTTTTCTAGAAAAAAAGTAATTATTTTATTTATATTATTATTATTTAAAATTAAATTAATAATAATTATAATAAGGAGATATTGTAGCATTTATTTCAATTTGTAAAAAAAATAATTTTATTATTGATCTTATATTTAGACAGCCGTACACATTATGTATTAAAATTTTATACTAAAAATTATTAATAGTATTACTATTGATTTATTCAAATTTATTTGTTTTATTATCGTTGATATTGTCATTACAAAAGTGTTTTGTGTTTTTGTTTTATTGAATGTCATTAACCGTTGGGTTAATAAATAAAATTATAATTTTTGTTAACATTTTATAGTTAAAATAATTTTTAATTTCAAACAAATAGTGTTTAAAATAGTAATTAATATATTATAAGTGTATTCAAAGAAAATAGTTTTTTTTAATTTCATTTACTATTCAATTATTTTGTTGTTAATTGTTTTTAAATCAAATTTTTAAGTTATATATCTTTTAAAAAATTAAAATGTAAGTATTAATATTTATTGAGTATAATAATTATATTTAATTATATTTAATTAATTGTCTCAATTAAGATAATAGAAACTTTATATTTAATTATAACTATAAATATATATATATATATTAATAATAATAAAAAAAATTAAATGAGTAATGATTTACTAATTAAAAAAACTACAAACAAAAAGTTTATTAAAAAAATTATGTTTTAAAATTTTCCACAACTTTTTTATAATCATCAATTTTTTTGTTGTTTAAAAATTGATGTTTTAATTAAAAATAATAAAATTTATATGTAGTTTTTTTATTGAAAAAAAATTGATTTATAAAATTGATTAATAATTACATTATTTGAATGTTACATAATTTATTAAATATTAAAAAATAATTTCTATATTTAACTAATTTTACTATATAATAATTAATATTTATGTTACTAATAATTTTTTTTAATTAAAAAGTTGCAGTTTTTTAAAATAAAAATTTATGAAATTATTTATTATTAAAATTATTAGTTGAAATCAATTTAATTTGTTAACATATAGTTTTAATTGTGACTATTTTTTATTGAAACTGATAATACAGTTACTATAATATTGATAATTAGGAGATAAAAAATATATTTATTTATTTCACTATAAATATATTATATTATATTATTAAAACAAATAAAATAAATTAGTTTCCTAAACAATTATTACTTTTAAATGTTGAAATCAAACTAAATAAATAATTATTAGTAAATTATTATTTATTTATTTATGAATTATATAATATGATATAAAATAGTAATTTATAACAATTTAGATAAAATTCTTAACATTACTCTCTATTACTGGCAATAGGATTATACAGATATAAATTAAATACATTTCATTATAAAATAATATATATTTTTTTATTATAATTAATTAATAGATCAATGATATTATAGTTGTTTGATGGAAAAAAACAATATTTTTTAAACAAAAATAAATTTATTAATCACATATCACATGTCAGCTTAGATTTAATTTAGTCTAAATAAATAATTAATAAATTATCTGTTACTATTACATATTTAATATAGATAAAAAAATATTTATATATATATATATATATATGTATTTATTTTATCGATATATATTAAAAATAATTTACAATAGACATGGCATCAAATAAAAACAATGTTAATCTCAATATACTGTATATTTAAAAAAAATACAAATAATTATCATAATTTTTGGAGGTAGTGTCCATGACTTATATTATGATTTATATTTGATATATATATACAGTATATATTATTAATAATTAATATTGATAAGTATGAAAAAAATATGTCTAGCAATATCAAGTAGTTTTTTTTTTGGTATTTATTAAATATTTTTTATTATCACTTTATATATATTATATATATTTGTATCTATTTAAAAATTAAAAGTTGATTGAGTAATAATAAGTTGATTTTTCATATATTAAATCAATCAAAAAAATAAAATAAAATACAATACAATAAAGTTAGCAAAAATTATACATTTTTAAATATCAGCTTAAAATAATTGATAAGATAATAATAATAATAATAATACAATATAATTGTATATTGAGATTAATTATGTACTTATAAACTATTTTTTTTATTTAAAAAAAAAACATTTTATCATATAAAATAACTTTTTCGTTTAAATTGTACATTGATTTATTGATAATACACTAATTAAAGTTTATATACCTGTATATTGATATACTTTATTTTAAAGGACAAACTCTCTCTCTCTCTCTCTCTCTCTCTATCATTGGGTAGTCAATGAGTTGAGGATTAATATATATATATATATAAAACAATACAACAATAGTCAAGTGGATAGTGTAAAGTTACCCCTCTTATTTTTTATTTTATTTAAAACTAACTATTGCTACCAATAATTATTATTATTAATTTATAATATCAATAATATTAAAAACATAATTCTTTGTTATCAAATCAGATATTATTTAGTTTTAATTACTTATTAAAACTGAAAAAATATATTATAGTGTCTCTCATTTACTCTCAGAAAAGTGAGAGAAAGAGAGAGAGATCTCATCAATAAAACTAAAGTAATTTATTTATTTTTTTTAATTTTAATAATCCTTAATAATAATAATAATATTGTTATTATAAAAAAAAATTATATTAATATAGGAAATTAAATTTATAATTATTAATTAATATTTTAATACAAATCAAAGTTTGCATTTTATACGGCAAAATAAATTCATATCATTATTATTTTTTGTATTATAATAATTATTATTTGATTAGCAAATATTTGTTAAATCATTGTTTTAAAATAAAGCAAAATAAATTTAATTAAAACAGCAACAAAATTATTTAATATCAATATTAATGTATAAATATAAATATATATTTATATATACTGTATATATATATCACAATTAACTGTAAAATTATATAATATATTTTATTAGTGTCTATCCTAGTGATCATCACTCTCTCTCATATATATAAAAAAACAAAATTATTATTACCTACCGGTGCTAACAATTCACGTCAATCTAAATAAACAAATATATTGTGTATATATATAATATAATATATATATATAACCCTATCAACAGATAAATAATATTTTCATTTATCTTTTTTTGTGAATTATTATTATTTAAAAAAAAAATAAATTGTATTCAAATTCAACATTATTACAAAAAAAAGTTTATTTTTCACCAAAAAAAAATAACTTTTAAATTTCATATATATTTGTGAATTAAAACATCGATATCTATATTATAATTATTATTTTTGTTTGTTTGTTTGTGTGTGTATTGATCCATCCAATAGAGTCGGGGAAAGTTAGCAATAATGCCGGTCAAAACATCATCATCGGGTGCTCATCAACAGCAACAACAACAACAGGTTGAGCTCCAGACACTCAACGCCCAGAACCTGCAGCTCAAGACCAACATCTATGGCAATCTACTGATACCACCGCTGGGTGTCGACCAGAAAACCCGAAACATGGAGTTTGCCGTCAAAGATAATAATAATAATAATAATGGCAGACCTAATAGCTACCAGTCCACACAGCAGCATGCCATTGATGGGACAGCAGTCAATCGTAACAACAGCGGTAGTCATCCGACACCACTAGCAAAGACAGCCAGTCTAATGAAACGGTATGACTCGGGCTATGGCTATGACTCGATGTTGTCGGTCGAGTCGTCGGCATCTACCGGTGCCCTGTATGAGGAGGAGGTGGATGATGACGATATGGATCAGCTAAACGATATCGAAAGTATCAATGCTAACAATGTATGTATAAAATATATTGTAATATTTTATTTGAAAATTATATTATTTATTTTTTGTTAGTGTGTATGAATATACAGTAATTATTATGTTTTATGTTTTAAACTAATATTAATTGTAGAAAACTGTAATCAAATAATTTTTTCACAAAATTTTGTAGTATTTATATATGTAAATGATCTCTAAATTTTATAGGAAATTTTCAACATTAGCATAGTTTTAATTTTTTTAAAAATTATTCATATATATATATATATATACAGTAGTACTATATATTTTCAGTATATATAATACTGTATATAGATGTGTTTTTTATTTATAAAAAAATATATTTTTCAATATTTGATTAAAAATAAATTTAGTTCATTTCATAATTTTTTTTAAACAATTTTTTTTGTTAATATGAATAAATTAAAACACATAAAAACTATTACTTATAATATATATATTTATGTAATTAACACATCAATTAGCAATATATATTATATATTTATTTTAGATACAAACTATAACATAATAATTATCGCTAAATTTAGTGATATTGTTATTTCTATTAGTATTAATAACTTCAATATAATTTATATATATATGATATAAATGTTTGACAGCTATTTCACAATAATAATTGTTGTACCTATTATTAAATTTGATAAATTATATATATATATAATTTAACCATAAATTTTTAGGTTCAAATTTGTTTAGATTATTAGATTACTGTATATTAATATTTTTTTGTGGCAACAAAATTATTTGCTATATTTTAAATATCATTATCATTGAGAAAAAAAATTTCAAATACTTTAAATTATATTGTATTTAAATACAGTATATTAAAAGTTTATTCACACGTTTTATGTTTAGTTATATATATATATATATATAATATTAAAATAATTTATCAGAAACTTTGTATCATATATATTAAAATTTTACTTTTATATCATATAAATCTATCTAAAAAATAAATAAATATTATATTTTTCTAGACAACATAACATACAAAAATGTTTTGTTTTTTTTAATTATTATAAATATAATAATATTGATAATAACATTAGTAATGAACAAAATAAAAATATTACAAAAATATTTATATAACTTATATCCTGTTATTAAAACACAAAAAAACAAAAAAACAAAACTAAGTTATCTAAATAATAATAATAATATAATTATAATTTTAGTTATTGATAGGTATAAAAATATTATAACAAAAAAATATAAATAATAAAAAATAATAGCAATAAATATATATATGTATTGTATTAACATGTAATCAAATTTCATACACACAATCACTACTAATTTTGATGATTTAAATATTGTAATTTAATTGATTAATAAAATTTTTTTTATAATTAATAGCAATTTGTAATAAGCGAGTGGCAGACCTATACCAACAAAATCGGATCGCCACCCATGAGCCCGATCTATGAACCTAACAGTCCACCCATACTATCATCAGCACAACAACAACAACAGTTGAAACGATCGCTTAACATACCGACACCGATACCCGAATCGCCGCCAGTAGTTGTAAGTCCTGGACATCAACAGCAACTACAGGAACCGGAAAACAAAAAACGTAACGAATTTATCAGAAAAGTTGAACGATTCGGGACAGACATGAAGGACACGTGTCTGTTCCCGTTGGCCTTACCGATGGACGGCAGCGACATATTCAAAGGGAAATCCGATTGGACCAGCATATCGATGCTGGCCGATTGTATACTAATTAAATGGCTGGAAAACTCCAGGTCAATGGCGGCAGCGGCGGACAGAAATCGCCGTCCGGTCAACAGTTCGCTACCCGATGCCAGTCGCTACATGTGCCCGAAACCGGAACTGGAGGGCCGATTGATGAGCCATCCGCAAGTGCGGCTACCGTTACGGCGGACAAACTCCGAGCTAGACTTTCAGCGACTCGGGTTTGTCGAACGGCGCGGTCTGGTCAGCTACCGGTCACCGTATAGACAGCAACAGAGTACCGATAGTTATCTATCGGCGGTGGCGTCGTCTTCGTCGACCGCTAAAGCCAGAGACGATATCGACCTGAATGTCGGCACCGATAGGGACTTACGTCGCACGCGATCGCACACCAGTCTATCGGTACGCCGCCGATCGGTACAGTTTGCCGCCGGACCGCCTAAATCGGGCAAAAAAGATCGTTTCGATCTGCGGGTGGGCGGCAATCTGAAAACCGATGCCAAAACACTGGTCCAGTCTATCCGATTGGAAAGTCCCGTATCGCTGGCCCTACAGATTACCCGTATCGAGCGTGACCTGATGTGCTCGTTGCCGGCCGACGAGGTCATGTCGGTAGTACTACGCAAAGGTAAATCGGTTTCAGACGACAGAAGCCGACTGACAAAATTGCTGGAGTTTGGCCACGAATTGAGTCAATTGATTGCCGATATTATTGTCCGCGAAGTTACGGTCGAGGCTCAGGGCAAGAAAATTGCGGCACTTATTGAGGTATTTTTTACTCTCTCTCTCTCTCTCTCTAAACATTTTTTTGCGCTGTTATCTAACCTTTCCTTATGTGTGATAGGTATTACCTCCCATACCCTAAGTTGATTAGTTGTCTCGTTTTTTTTTTGTTGTTGATATAAATACCAATTAAGATAATAAATATATATTATCGATGTGTGTGTGTGTTATTGATTAATAATGTCAATTAGGGGTGTATTTTGTTTGTTTAGTTATAAATATTTTATTTAGTTTTTTTTAACAAAAAAATTAAATTTTATTATCTATAACTAATTTATTTATTTTTTAACACTCACCCACCCACACACACACACTATACTAATGGCACAAAAATTTATAATTTATTTAGATATTAATTATGTATTTAAAATGATTATTTTCTAACTTCAAAAAAACTAATAATATACAGTATATCACTAATTTAAATACATTGTTAATTATATACAGTATAAGTACTGTATATTGTGTGACATTTAGTAACTACTGTCTATAATTTTTTTTTTGTGATTGTACTAGTATCTATTAAAACAAATGTACATGCTGATAAATCAAAAATTATAATAATAATAATCGATAAAATAACTTATAATTTATAAACTTTTTCAAATTGAGATAATTATTTTGTTTGTTTGTTTGGCACCTATTATTATATTATAAAAAAAAAATTCAATATCCAATTGATACTGGGTCAATAGGGCAACTTATATATTATATATATTAATATATATATATATATATATAATATTTACTATATTTTATCATTAATTATGTGATTTACGTCAAACGGAAAAATTAAAATTATTAGGGTTGCGATAATACAAGTATGTGTGTGTGTGTATTAATAATTATCAAAAGTTTAAATATCAAACAATATATATATATATTGATAGATAAGTTATGTTAGTTGAAAAATAGGAGCTATGTACTTGAAACTTATTACTAAAAATTATTTATTAATTATCAATTTTTTACCGACACTTAATTTATATTAATATCTTTTTGAAAAATAAAATATTTTATATAATTATTTTTTATCAAAATTTTAATTAATCATCTTAAAATAAAAATCTAATATTTAAACTATTTTTTAAATATAGTAAATATACAGTATATTGTAGTTATCAATATTAGGATTTTTTTCCTAACGCCTAATAAATAAAAATAATGTTTGTATATTTGATAACTGTTTGACTTTTTATATACTTATATATCAATAGTTATTATGATATGGTTTGTAAAAATCTAATATAGTATTAGATAATAATTAGTCACTTAAAAAAATATTTTTTTATTGATACTAACAAATATTTGTTGTTGTTGTTGTTGTAGTTAATTGAGGTGATAATAATCAGGGACTTTAATATTGGTGATGTTAGGTATTTTGTGTGTGTGTGTGTGTGTGTGTATGTATGTATGTATGTATGTGTGTGTGTGTGTTTTTTTGTGTGTGTATGTGTGTGTACTGAAACTATTTGTTTGTTTGTTTGTTTGTTTGTTTTTATGAAACATCTCACATGATTATTACAAATAAATAAATAAATATCAATATTATTATTGTTATTTATGTATGTAATATATATTCCGTATATATCTATAGATAATTGCTATTATGATTTCATAAGTATTAGTATAATACTTATTATTATTATTTATGGAAATTTATATAACAATTTTGTTTTTATATTGCATTTCATATATATTCAGTAATTTAGTTACAATGAATTTATCACACACACACACACATATATATATATATATATAAATTAATTTTATCTCAATTAATTTACTAGTATTAATTGATTATAATTATTTATTTAGAAAAAAAAATTAACAATTAATATCCTATTATACAATATATTAGAGTATATATATTTTGTTATCATTAATGTTAGAAATAATTAGATATTTTTTCTAGTTTTTTTTACATTAGAAATTATTAGTTAAATTCATATACTATTGTATTATTTTATGTAATTATAATAAATTTTGAATTTTTTTTTAAAAAAAAACATTACACATTAAATAATCAAAACACATTGTATCTTACAAATTAGTTCTATATAATTAAAATATTTAAAAATATTATATATTTATTATTTTTTGAGATTATTAAAAAATTACAGTTTCAAATAATAATAATTAAAGTATAAATAAAACTCTATTATAAATAGATGTCATATTAATTGCTATAAAAAACCAAATAGTTATTAAAATATAAATATATTTAAAAAAAAAATTTTTTTTGAGCATATAATATATGATTCAAAAGTTATTTAGCAAATTTAAATAGAGATTGATGTACACAAATATAATAATAATAATTTCTATTGTTTATATAAAAAAAATAATATTAATTAAAAACATTATAGTAATATTTTTGTAAATTAAATCTTGTATTTTCTACATATATTTGTGCAATATTTTACTCCTTTAATACTTATAGTTTTCAAAATCATTAAAATAAAATTGTTTATAAGTTTTTTATAGTTTATAGTTAGTTATACTTCAAATAGATTTTTTAAAATTAGAAAATTGCTAATAATAATAAATATCTAAAGATTAGATGTATTTATAAAAAAAATTATCCTCAAATAAATATAAATAAAAATAATTTTTAAAACAAAAAATAATTTACAACACTATAAATTTAATTAATTAATTATATGTAAATTAAATTAAATGCTAATGTTACAAATAAAAAATAATTGAAATTTAGCAAGAATCAATTGTATTGAATACTTAATAAATAAAAACACATAAAATTTTATATCATTTTTATTATAAATGATTTATACTTTTTATAACTATTAATATTTTATAAAAAAAAAACAAATTTACTAAAAAAAAATTAAACAAAAAATTAATTAGTGCTAATAATACTAATAATTTTAAAATTATATAAACTAATGTATCAAGTAAATTTTATTTTATAGAAATAATTAACTTTTATTTGTGTACTAATAATAATAATATACAGTATATATATAATACTAATTGTTAGTATTATTATTATATCTATATATTTACTTTATATATTTTAACATAATATTTAATTTTGATTTTATTTGTGTCTCTCTATATATATATATTAAATTTATTTATAATATATTTATTTTTAAAAAAAACTTTTAAAGGTTGGTTGTGTTTTGCGTAAACTACGTAACTGGCAGTCATTGAAAAGTTTGATACGTGGCCTACAATTGCCGCACATTTATAGACTGAGCAATGCCTGGTCGGTCACTCGTAATAAATATCCCATACATTTCAAGTGAGTTTATAAATAATTTATAATTTTAATAATTTATTTGATAACTATTAATACTTTACTATTTATATATATATATATATTAAATATAATTATATATATATCTAAAAAAATAATATTTAATCTTAGTCAATTTTTATTTATTTTTTAAATCCGATATTAGTCAAGTAAAAATTATTTTTAAAAAATAATTTATAGTCATAATCATAATCAGAAAATTAAATCAATATATAAATCTAAACTTTGTATTTTATTTAAATTGTACAGTTTTTAATATATATATATATATATATATATATATATATATATAAATATATATATATTGAATATATATTAGTAATAAAGTACTAAATATGTTTTTTGGTATTTTTTAATAATAATAATACTAATAATTATTTGGTATATATATATAAAGTATTATTGTATGTGTGTGTTGATTACAAAATTAATTATAATTAACTAATTATTAATATCACATTACTTAAAAAACAACAGTGACTACATCAAACTGGCTCAGGTAGTCCGCAAAGATAACTGTGCAATACTACGATCCAGGGAGCCATCAGTACCGTCGCTGACATCATTTATAGCATTATTACGGGTCCGATGTCTGGCCACATGGGACCGTCTGGACAGTCATCCGCGATGGACAGAATCGCCATCATTGGTCCAATGGTTGGAACAGCAGATGCTATCGGCAATTGCCGTCCAACAGTCAATGGACTCAGCACTGGGCCGTCAAGTCGACAGATTGCGCAAAAAATATCGGAAACAAAAACAAATTGTTGCAGTTGTCGAACAATTTTACGAATCATCTACCGGTGCGGCTACCGGTGCTGTCAATGCCGATAATGATGGGCATCGACATCAAGAGTCACATATGGACAGGTGTCTGAAAGAGTTGTCATCGGATGACAATCGATCGTTCATACCTATAGACGATCCCATCTATTTTATTGAGTCCGACCACTTGCCCGCTTCGTGGACACAACGATCGGCCCGTAATATACCGGCCGAGTATCAGCCAAGGATTATCCGATGCTTTAAAAATTCCTATGAATTGGAGATAAAATTGATTAAAGGATATAAAATGTCATAATTTTTTTGTTTGAATTTTGTTTTATTGTGTGTATAGTTATGGATATTATTATAAGTATTTTTATCAACAAAAAAATAGATATACACTATATATATATATATCTATTGTATTTATATTTAGTTAGTTATTTAGTTAATTATATAATTTATGAGAAAACAATTTTATAAAAACAATATGAATATTTAGATATTGACTTAAAAAAATTTTTAAAAAAATATTTTATCTAATTTATCTATAATTATATTTTAAAATTTAATTTAGTTTTTATTTTTATTTAAAAAAAACTATTTATTTATTTATTCAGATTTGCTTTTTTAGATTTATGTTTCTATTGTGTTTTTTTTGTGATAATTTATTTATCGTTTTTATTTTTTGAATGTAATAATACTATAATATTTGGAATATTTTTATTTAATAAACTAGATTTTTAAAACAAAATGATAATTTATTTTTTTAAAATTTAATGTTAATTTCTATTAATTTATAATATTATTATTTATTTATATTTATTCAATCTTATAATATTTAAAATAAATATCAATATTATAGAAAATAATTTTTACCAAACGATTTATTAATAAATTATTTTATGTATAAATTTTTTTAAAATTTTATTTTAATTTACAGTTTATAAAAAATAAATAAATTTATAAATCTATAAATATATATAATTAATATAAAATACTTTATTTCATATATATAAATAAAGATAATATATTTTAACATATATTTAAATTTAATAAATTTATTTTTATTATCTATGTTTTCAACTAAAAAAATAGCTTTCAACTAAACAAACAAAAAATAGATATTTTAATAAAAAATTTTCAAATGAAATAAAATTATTTATAGTACTTTACTGTGTATATAAATATATATATATTTTTTAATATTAAATATATTAATTTAAATATTTTTATTTATATTTAAATATATATTATATTAAACATTCATCATATAAAACAAAAATTATTTTTTAATATATATATATAATGAAAATTGAATGCTATTTAAAAAAAATACTATTTTAACGCACACTTTGACGCATATTATGTCATGAATTTATTATTATTATTATTATTATTATTATTATTATTATTATTATTATTATTATTATTCTAACAGTTAATGTATAGATTGTACAGAATATTCTGTATACATATATATAGCGTTTCCATGGATTTCTATATACACATACAAAATATATTTTCTATTACAATATATAACTTACTGTACATTTTCTATTGACTTAATTTATAATTTATTTTCAAGTATTATATATATATATATATATATATTGTATATAATGTATATGTATACAAACAATCAACAACAAAAAAATATATACTGTATTTTTTAAATAATAATAATAATAACATAATAATAATAATATGCTTAATAGGCATGCACCAAAATAAAAATTATTAAAAATTCATTGTAATTGTATAAATTGATGAACAGTTTCAATAATAATAATAATAATATATATATATATATTTTTAAACTAAAATAGTAATTGCAATATTGTGATATAATACTTCAATATTTGAATTTTTAAAAATAATAATAATTATTATTATTATAATTTTAAAGTCGCATAACATTATATAAACACATTATTATTATATATATATTGTATTTAATTTTGTAATTTAATTCAAAATATGTTAATTAAATGTGGCAAACATTTTAATATGTTTTACAAATAATTTATAAATTTGTTAGTTATTAGTATTATCTAATTATCTCTAATTTTAATTATTTTAATATATCTATTATTAATAATAATAATAAATAATAACAATTGTGATAAAGTAATTGTGTTTAAAATTTATAATAATTTTTTTTTTAAATTTACTGTAAATGTTTGACACAACACAACACCAACCGCCAGAATTTAGAGATAAAAAATTTATTTTACGATTATTTTTACGTAAGTAATATAAATAATATTTCAAAAAAATAAACATTTTATATGCATATAATTTATTGATTAATACAATTTTTTTTATAAAAAAAAAGTTTTATATTTTAATTTTATATTTTAATTCTATATATTAAATATTGTTATTTTTATTTAAGTTTGTTTATTTATAGTTATTTATTTATATATAAAATTTTAATGTATAATATACTATGAATATTGATATTGTTTAACAATACAAAAATAGATAATAAACAAAAACAAAAATAATAAATATATAAATATATATTTAGTTTAAAAATAGTTAATTCTGGTAATTGTTAGCAATTTTATTATAATTTAAGTTAATTATCATTATATATAGATACAGTATTAAATTATATAATGTATATATTTAAATACCTTACATTATATTTAAATATATAAAATCAATATATTTTATATAATAATAATATGACTTTTATTTGAAAAATATTATATAATTAATTATTCTAGGAAAATAAAACCAAAATAGTTTAATTTACTTTGAAAATAAAAACTACATAATAATATAATATTTATTATTAGCAGATAATTATACATTAGTAATATAATATTATGAAAATATTGTTGTTAATTACTATAATAATAATAATAATAATTGAAATTGAATTCAAATATATTCTATTTATTATTATCAAAATCATAAAAAAAACTTAAAGTATAATAATAATAATGATTATTATTTTTATTATATATTCATGAACACGCAAAACTTACATAAAAAAATTAAAAATAATTTATAGACAAATAAATTAATAGACAAATAAATTAATAGACAAATAAATTAATAGACAAATAAATTAATAGACAAATAAATATCAATCGTTATATTGATATTTAATTTACTTTTAGGTTCATTCATATTGAAAAATATTTAAATATATAAGATAATAAATTTTATTTTATCATAATATATATTAATAATTTTATTTTAATATATATATATATATATAATTTTATTTTAATATATATAAATAATTTTATTTTAATATATATAAATAATTTTATTTTAATATATATAAATAATTTTATTTTAATATATATAAATAATTTTATTTTAATATATATAAATAATTTTATTTTAATATATATATAAATAATTTTATATAATAAATAGGTATCTATTTTATTGTATTATTCATCTCATGTGTGATCGGCCTAACATTGGACAGACAGTTGGGCTCAATCCTAACCTTTTCGCTGGTCCTATCGCTACTGATATTCATCTGCTGTAATGGCGGCCAGTGTACGAAAACACGTATAATCAATGGACACGTACTGATCAATCCGGACAACAGTGTCCTGCCATCCAATATGACACTGGCCGCCGCCGCTGACCACCAGTCGCCTATAGCCTATATTATAGTAACACCGGCGGCTGGATCGTCGTCGGCTGCTAGACATACTATCGGTGCAAACAATCAGTCAAATGCCGATAATATTGTCGACATCGATCAGACGGCTCACGTATCGATAATACCACTGTCCAGGGCTGCTGCCGCCGCCGCAGCCGGTTCACCCATAGATCCATTGCGGGCCATACCTAATCACTATTTTATGAGTACCGCCGCCGCTGCCCAGTCATCATCCAGCAGTCAACAGTTATTCCGTAATCAACAGCAACCGTACAATCAATACGGTCTAATCAATGCTACGGCACCGACACCGCCGCCAACCTATGATGAGTCTCAGCAACAGTACAAGTAATATACTGTATAACTGATTGATTGATTGAACTGGTAGTCTATTTATATGACTATATCAACTAATCAATAGATGTCTAACCCATTTTGAGATAGTATGGTGTCATCAAAAAAAAATTAAGTGTTAAAAATTGTATATACGGTAGTAGTAGTAGTAGTAATAATACAGTAATAGTGTGTCTAATTTAGATAATGTTAAAAATATATTTATTATTTTTTTATATTATACTATAATTGTCTCAACAAAAAAAACTAAATATAAGTTTACTGAAAAAAATATTGCATAACATAACAAAAAATTTATTATAAAATTATTTTTGTATTATTAAATATAATAATAATAAATTCTCAATATATATATTTTAGTTTTGAATTATTAAAATAGTTTTATATACCGTTAATATATATATATATTAAATATATATCTTTTAAATTTTTTATTGTCAAAAAATTACATTTAAAAAAAATGGGGTTTAATTATACTGTAATAATGATATTATATAAATATTATTTAATAAAAATAATAATAAACATTTACAATAGTATAAATACAATTGTAGAAAAAAATTTCTTTATATATATATATATAGTACCGGTAATAGTATATAAATTTATATCTAAATATTATTATTGTTATTATTATTATTATTATTTATAATTATATTACGGTAAACAAAATCACAAAAAAACATTAAATTAAAAAAAACATTTATATATATCAGTAATAATAATAATAATCAATTAATTCAATAGAAAATTTTCAATTTGTTTTTTTGTGTTGTTGTTGTTGAAAATGTTGAAGTTATTTAAAAAGGGGGGACAGGGAGGTAGTAGAGATAAGCAACCGCACCTACACTGTCACTAACACACCACCAGTAGTGTCTCTGACAACTTAACGTTTGATAACATGAACTCTGGCCGACGGACATAGTCCCAGTGCGCTCAACGGCTTTTCCATGTCGTCGTCGTTGAACGCCCTGTTCGGTGGCATAACAAACGATATGTCGCCCTCGACCGGTGCCCGGGTATAGACAAACACACGGACAGCCGACAGTTGTTCGCGTGCGTCAAATTCGTTGATCAATTGCTGGCCGTCGAGCATACGTATGGCCAGTCGACATTTGCCGTCTTTAGGCACCGTAGGCGTGACCACTGCAGCGGCTGCCGTAACCGTTGCGGTGGTGGCAGCGGCGGCTGCTGTCGACGTAGAGTTAGTCTCGCCGGCCGCCCGGCGTCGATGTTCCTCCCGATCGGCTGCAATCTGCTGCAGAACGGCATCTCTGACTCGTTTTTCTTCCGCCTTTTCCCGACGCATCTCTTCTGCCGCCCGAATCCGTGCCAATTGTTCCAACTCTTCCTTCATTTTGCCCATACCTTTGCCGTCCTGTCGGCGCTGAACTTCCCGTTTCAGTGCCTCCTCTTTTTCTTTGGCTAATTAAATACCGTTATATATATATATATCAATATATTTCTTACAACAACAACAATAATAATCGGTAAATAACAACAACAACAGCGACAATAATATCCAGAGTTCAGTCTTGTAAAAGGATAGTTAGTATTGACTACAAGTTTAGGTTTAGTTTTTTTTAATGTCATAATTTGTAGTCATTATTAAAAAATATTACTGAATATTATTATTGTATATAAGTTTTTTTTTGTTGGTTTTTTCCTACCGGTAATAGTTTTGAATATTTATTTTATATATATATATATATAATTTTGATATAAATGGTTAAACATTTTGTGTTATTAATAATAATAATAATAATAATAATATGTTTTTGTAGTTTAAAGTGTTGAAAAGTACTGTAAAGTTTGTTGTGTTGTTTACCAAGTGTTAGTTAATGTTTCCCACCCCTACCCCCACTATGCTGACCTACGCTTACCATACAAACGGGTAGACTTTTGCCGTGTTGGCCACACACACACGGTTGGGGCATCGGTAGTAAACCCTCCCCCCCCCCCATCAAAATAAAACAGCTGATTAAACACAACTAAATCGTTAGTATTTGTTGTTGTCGTTGTTGTTATTGTACACCGATTGTGGCCAAACCAATTGGTACACTACCTGCCCGTTCAATACGCCGTTGTTTGATCTTTTCTTCATATAACAGACGTTTGGCCTCGCGTTCGGCTTCCGTTTCGGGAGCCGCTGCCGCCGCTGCTCCGGCCTCGCCATTGTTTTGGCCGTCGCTGGCCGACGTCGACGTTGTCTTATCGCTGGCCATTTCTTCGTCATCGGTACCGACGCCGCCGGCGGCCTCATCGTCATCTGATCCGCGATTTTGGGCCAACTCTAGCGCTTCGATGGCCGACTCGATGGTAGCCTTCGAGCCTAACCTTTTCAGTTCACGGGTTCTGTTATAACGGGAGTACAACATGTTGTCAAAAATCATTGGCCATACAGACAATTAGCCGACCGACCGGCTGACCGACCGACTGGCCAGTAGTGTCGGTACCGGCGGCGACGATAAAAAAAACTGGTCATACATTTTGCGGTCATCGAAACCCATTTCGGTCAGCTGTTCCTTGAGGACAGTATGCGATGCCATTGTTGTTGTTTTGATGATAATGGATGGATAGGTTGGTTGGGTTGGCCTACAAAACAAAACTACCGGTGCTTTTCAAACAACAGTTCAAATATTATTATTTATTTTATGACTAAATCTGACAGTCATTCAAGTGTTTGATTGATTCATACATACAATCAATAATAATATTACGTTTAATAACAACTAAAACAATGAATATTCAACTGTAATGTTGTTTTCAATTCAATGATTATTATTATTATTATTATTATTATTATTGCAATACATGTGATGTTTTAAATAAAATTGAATTAAAAAAACAGGTTAACTGCATATAACTTTATAACCATTGATTTACTATAATAACTATATGCTAGTAATCCAAGTGTTAGATAAATGGTTTTGTAAATAAATAATGTGAACAAACAATGTTAACTATAATAACGTTAGAGAGCACTACTGGTAATAGTAGTAGTAGTAGTAGAGATGTGCACTGGATTTGTATGTGTCCATGGTAAAATTTTATTTTATTTATATATATTTTTTTTTGATTTTTTATATTTAATTGATTTACATCAATTTTAATAAAATAATAATAATAATTAAATTTTTGTATGTTTTGTAGTTTAGCATTTAAAATTTGTTATGGGTAATTTTATTTAAAAAAAAACATAAATTAATTTTTTAATTTTTAATTAATTAAAATGTTTGGAAACTAGACTATAGTATACTATTGTATTATTTCATTCAAACAATTAAATGTTTTATAAAATATTAACATTAATTAAAAAAAAATCAGTTTATATTTAATTTTTAAAAAATAAATAAATTACTTTTCAATTAACTTTTAGATTTTATTTTATTTTTTTATAAATTAAAAATACATTTAAGTTTATTAATTATATTACTATTGAAAAACTTTATTGAATGTATTTAATTCATTTAGACTAACAATGCATTAAATTATTTAAAAAAATTTATTATTAAAAAAATTGACTTATTTAAAAAAAAAATTACATAAAATGTTATAATAATAATATAATTTTATTTTTCAATAATATTAGGATCCTTACAATTTTTGGTAGTATCATTAACACATACACCTTTTTTAGCCAGGTGCTTGCAACTGGTATGAACTATTTTGTTGCCACACCCGCCCATATCGGCATCTTTTACTATATGAATCTATAAAAAACATTAAAAAAGCGGGAGGTGTGTGGGGAGGGGGTTAAAATATTATTATTATTAAAAAATAATTTATATATACAGTATATATCAATATTTAAAGTTAAAAGTAAATGTTATATAAACTTATTGATTGAGTGAATGAGTGAGTGAGTGAGTGAGTGAGTGAGTGAGTGAGTGAGTGAGTGAGTGAGTGAGTGAGTGAGTGAATACTAATACCTGTATGCCGTCCAGCAATGTATGATCACCGGAGTTGTTCTCAATGGTATAGCCCTCTCCTTTGACATCAATCCAACTGTCGGCATAGTTTTCACCAGACATACCGGTGCCGTCAAATGTATTATCTTTGATTATACCACAACACGATCCTTCTTTAATATCAATTTCTTCGGCCGCAACATCCGGACCAATCCGATTACCCGACACTTCATTTCGGTCACTCTTATCGGGTTTACCGTCGGGCCAGTTGCTTACTGCCGATCCGATATAGACACCTTCGCCAAACCCCGGGCTACCGGTGCCAGTGGTATGTATGTACGAATTGCGCAATACATTATCGGAACTGTGTAGTCGAAAATGTATGCCCTCTTGTTTGATATTGTGTACCTCCAGTTCCTCCAGCAGATTATGATTGCCACCATCCAGGACAATACCTTTGTTCGAGTTGGTCACCGTAAACCCCCGCAGATGCCAGTGGTTAGCTTTAAGCCAAAATCCATAGTTAGAGCCGCTCAGGACTGCCTTACGCGAACCGGTCAGTGTTATCGGTGCCGATTTTGTACCACTAGTTTCGGCTACAAACTTGCTATGATAAGTACCGTCGGCCAGTTTGATGGTATCGCCCGGTTTGACACTTTCGAGTGCGTCGGATAACTCTTTGGCTGTTCCGACTTCGATGGTCTTACCGTCGACTTGGATGGATAGCCATAATAATAGGACAGTCCAGCAGACACTTGTAGCCAACAATAATTGTTTCATAACTTTTTTTGTTGTTTTTGTTGTTGACTTTAATTTTATAATATAATTATAATAAAATAATTATTTAATTAAACTCAAAAATATTTTATTTCTATATATATATATATATACTGTATAATAATTTTTAGCTTTAATTTATAGCAAATATTTATTGCTATTTTTTGCAATTATTATCTGATAAACATTTAGCTGAAAAATTTCACAATTATAAACTATTGATATATATATATATATATATATGCTTATATAAATATAATTTGAACAACAATGACAATAATAATAATAATAATAATAATAATAATAATGATAATAATAATAATAATAATAATTAGTATTATTAGGAAAAAAACATTGATTTTTTTATTTCTATATACAGTATGTCTAATACTGTATATTTGAAAAACACTTTATAATGTAAATATTATATCAGTGTTGAGCACTTGTATAGTATAGTTATGTGATATTATTTTCAGTAATAGAAAGTATATGTAATTAATATAATATTTTTTTAAAAATTTAATAATAATTATTAATAAATTAATTTATTTAATTACACTGTACTTTGATTTCAATGGGTATTACTTAAAGATAAAAATGATTGTGAAAAATATACTGTATTTGTATCCTATTATATAATATTGTTGTTTTTAATTAAAAACAAATAAATGGGTTATAAATGAGATAAAAACTAATAATAATTATTGATTTTTATTTTATCAATTACTAGTAATTAGTACCGTA
Source organism: Oppia nitens (assembly GCF_028296485.1). NCBI lineage: Eukaryota > Metazoa > Arthropoda > Arachnida > Sarcoptiformes > Oppiidae > Oppia > Oppia nitens. Next base: position 2,357,859 of record NW_026533191.1, read on the forward strand.
ATAAAATGTACTATAATATGTATAAATATAATATTATTATTAGATTTTTTTATGTATTTATTTATAAAAAAAATTATTACCAAATATGATAAATTATACAATCAAACAAAAAAACAGTGAATTTTATTATTAATTTAAATTTTAAACCTAAAAATTTTATACTTGAATAACTAAAATAATATTTTTATATTAACTAATAATTATTTTTTTCAAAATTCCTATTAATAGACAAAAATTTAAAATAATAAAATGTTTAAAAATATTATCGGCATATAATTTTTTGTTATTGAATAAATTATAGATATATAATATATATATATTATTTATTTGTGTTTTTATATTATACAAAAATATTTTTTTTAAATTTAATATCCAATAGTTGATGGTAACTAATTATTATTTAATAACAATAGATAATAATAAATAGATTTGAGTTAATTAAAAAATTACAGTTTATTGTTAATATTATAATTATTTAAATAAAACATATTAATTAAATTGTTTACTTAAATAGTTAAATTAGTTAAATACAAACTATTAATATAAATTAGTATATTAATAGTAAACTGTAAATTTTTGAACATTTTATTATATAATTATAAATAATAATTTTTTATTCCTATTGATATTATTATTATTTTTTGTTTTAGTTATATTATTACAAATATAATATACAAATATTTAAATAAATAATACAAAAATTACAAAAAAATCATTATTAAATTAAATTAAACTTTCAATAAATTAGTTATAATATAAAATCAATATAATTTATAATAATAATAATTATTATATATATATATATATTTAAGACATTTATTTTATTATTATAAATTAAATACATTATAAAAGTAAATAAAATATATTATTATAGGATTATTGTTATATAAAATAATTTTTTTCAATATTAAGTTTTTATTATACAAATAATTAAAAATTATATTTAATATCAAGTGTCCAAACGTTTATCATTCAATTGATAGTTTATAACAAAAACAGTTTAGTATTAAATAGATTTGAGTTAAATAAAAATTTACAGTTTATTGTTATTATTATTCTGTTAATGTTTAATTAAAATACAAACTATTACTAATACATATGTATTTTTTTAAATATTTAAATGTAATTTTATATTTTAAACAAATATTTTAAACATTTAATTTTTGAAGCTTTTTTACGATAGATAATCATATTATTAACTTATAAACATTATTATTATTATTGTTTTATACATTTTATATATTGTAAAAATAAATAACATCTATATTATTATAGATTATTGATACGGTTTTTTTTATTATAGTAGTTATTTTAAATGATTGATTTAAATTACTAATTATTTTTGTTTTAATTAAAAATTGGCACATGGTCTAATATATATATAAATAGTAAAATGCTTTGTAAAAAAATCAAGTACAATTTATCATTTATCATATTTATTAAATAACATTGTTTTTTTAATACAAACGTTTTTTATTTAATTTTTTACTTTTTATTATATAATTAGAAATAATGTTAAAAATAATAAGTAATATACGTTTGAAATTTTAGTATTATTTTATAAATATATATATATTTATTTTGTTTAATAAATAAAGTAATATATATTTTAAATACACAATATTTATTATAAATAAATAAATAAATATATTAAAAATTTATGCAAATATACTATTTATATCAAATATATTTTATTAAATAAAATCTTATAGTCAGTATTTATATATTTTTTAAAAATATTATATATATTAATATATATATGTTTTGAATAAAATTAAATATTTGTGATAGATGATACAATATTTTTTTATAATATTTATATTAATTTTTTGTAATTTGCAATTTAAAACTTAATATAAATATCTATTTATTTCTGTTAGATATATGAATGTCTAATATTATTTTAGTTTATATTAATAAATATAATACAACAAATAATATTACTATTTTTGAAATTTAAAAAGCATATAAAAATTTCAAATAAATTAACAAAATAAAAATAATTAATTAAATTATGCTTATAATATTGTTACAAATATTATCATGTAAGTATTAATAAAAACTTATAAATTATCAATTAATATACTGATAAATATACATATTTAACTTAATAATTAATAATAATAATAATTTTAAAGTTAATAATAAATAATATTATCGCTTTTAATGATATCTATTAAATTAAATATTTATATAATTTAGCTCATTTACAGCATTATAGTTTATAAAATTACTGTATAATATTTTAGTTATAATTATCATATATATTATTATTAAAATTATTTATTTTTTTTAATTTATAATAAATTCTTATTGTTATTAATTAATTAATTTAACATAATTATATCTTTACAAAAAAAATCAGCATATGAATTAAAAAAATGAAAAAATATGGGTGATAATAGATTTGTATTGATATTTATGTGTAATATATAATTTTATTTTTTTAATTTATATAATATTGAGATATAATAATAGTGTAATAATCTATTCATTAAGTCTATAAATAATATTAGTATTTTTTAGGCATATTTTTCAAACTTTATTAGATATATATATATATATATGAAACAAAATTATAGTTATAGTTGTAGTAATAAGTTTTTATTTTTTGCAAATAACACTACATTAAATAGAAAAACATTTGAAACTAATTATTTTAATTAAAATTTTTAAAAAAATTAACTCCAGATAAATATTAAAATTTACAAAACTTTATTGTTTAATTAATTTATTTATTGGTTTACATTATCACTACTACTACTACTACTACTACTTGCCAAAAATTAGCATGCTAATTTTTGTTATTGTTGTTGTTGTTGTTGCATATTTAACTAAATAATATGATAGCTAATTAAATAGTAGAGTATTATTTTATTTTATGTAAAATATTTATAGTTTTTTTTATATATAATGTATGTATAATTAACAGTATATTAGATTATAAGTAATCATTTATTTTGTTGTTGTTGTTGTTATTTTAAAAATATATGTACTAAAAAATATAACAATTAGTATTATAAAAATGTACACTAAATATGATAATAATGTTAATGTCTATTAAAATGATAATTAATTTTTTAAATAAATTTGCATCATATATATGATAGTATAACATAATAATTATATTTAAATTTTTTTTTATTTTATCGTTTAGATATACAATCCAAACTTTATATAATAATTATCTTGTAATTGTTTTTTTTAAATTGTTTTTTATTTATTTAAATGTGTTAATCATATAATGTTTTATTGCTACCAATTATTTAAGCGTTAATAGTATTAGTTTGATATTGTGCCAAACTATATAATTAAATTTTAATGGTTTTATTAAATTTTTGTTATTGCTAATTTTATGACAAATGTAATAAATGAAAATGTTTTTTTTTAAATAAAATAAAATTAAACTAAAAATATCAAACAACTAATTTGTTTAATGTTTTTATTTTAAATCTTTAATTTACTACTACTGTATTTATTCAATATATAATATACAGTATAGCAAAAAAAATATAATAATTTGCAATAAATATACTGTTTTTTTATTTTTTTTTAAATTTTAATTTATACTATTTTAAAATATTGCAAATTATATATACAAAAACAACTTTAATATCTATTTAATTTAATTAAATCTAATAATTATTATAATTTTAAAAACTAGTATTAATATATATATTTTTAAATATACCAAACAAATATTGCAACTATTTATGTACTGAATATATTGTATTAATTTTTGATTAAAAATATATTATTGAATTTAGAAAAACAAATTTTTAAAAAATGTGTTAATTTATATATAGTTTCAAAACTAATTTAATTGAGTTTTATTTATTGAAAAAAAAATCTATAAAATTTGTAATTATTGTATATTTAATGTTATTTTTTTAATAATTTTGGTTAATAAGTCACCAAATGAGAGAAAAACAAATATTTCTCTCATTAATATCTTATTTTATTTTCACATATATATGTTCAAGGATTTGATGACATGTCGCACACATTGAAATAATAATTATTATTTTATTTATAATTTTTTTTACAGATATATTTAGTAGAAATAATTATGTTTAATTGATTATTAAGCAGATAATAGTAATAAAAAAACTTTTTTTTAAATTTTTTTTGCGAAAATTAATATATTACTAATTTATATACAGTATATATATATATATACAGATATTAATAGTGATTCACATACAACATATATATATATATATATATATATATATATATATATATAAATGATTAAATAAAATTAAATCATTAAAAAAAATTTTTGGCACCTTTATCTTTATAAATATTTTATTTTTAATTATTTTAAAGTATATAATATCTTAATGTTGTATATAATATATATTAAATTTGATTGCACTCACCAATCACCAAATTCATATGATCTAAACTTACTTTAAAATATATATATATATAATTTATATATAATATCATAAATAATATATTATATTTAAACTTACCATTGTAACAAATAAATCTTTTATTAATGTTTTAATAATTAGACTAAAAATAAATATAAATCAATAGTTTTTATTGGGTTTAATGAGTTTGGCGTTTATTTAATTTAATGATTAGATTTGTATGACTATTTGATTTAATAATTTTGATTTTTCTTGTTTTTGGTTTATTTATAGATTAATTTTAATTTTATTTTTTTATAATAAATTTTCTAATATTGAAAACATTATCATGTATTAAAAAATATTACATGATTAAAATTATTGATAAAATTAGATGATGTTATTTCTAAATATATATATTTTTTAAAAAATACTTTAATAGATTAAAATAATTAAAGGCACTTAAATTCATATATATTATATAACTATAACTAATATTCAATAAGATATTATATTTTTAATTTTATATTATAAAACTATTACTAATTGTGCATTTATTTATTTTTATTTTTTTTGAAAAAAACAATAAATATTTTAATGTCTTATTATTAGTCACTCTTTAGCAAAAAAAATAACGATTATTTTAAAACTATGAAATGTTTAACAGTTAAACAAAACAAAATTTTAAAATAATTTTAAAAATCTTTTTATTGTCAAACTTGAGATTAAATATTATATTACATTATATTTTTATTGTATATATATATTAGATAACACTAACTATATACATGTATAGATTATTAATCAAATTAATAATAATAATATTTTATTATTTTACTTAAGTATTAACATTTTTTTAAAAAAATAAAAAAATATGATTTATTATTATTAAAACTATAATTTATCATCACTGTTTATAATTGTTTTAAAATTTAATAATGTTTATTTTGATTATTTTTTATCTAATAATAATTTTAAAAAATTATTATTTATTAATAATAATATTCAATATTTAATATAATTTTTCTAAAAATTATTTGACAGTTTATAATTAATTATGTTTTGTTTAGGATTCAAGTTTATATATAAATTTTTTAGTGTTTTAAATACAATTTTTTACATTATATCAGTTTAAAAAAAATAAATAATCAGTTTTAATAAAAAAATTTTAGTAAAATGTCAATTTCAATGTAAATTATTGCAATAGTAATTACAATATTATCATTCAAATTGTTTTACTGTATTATAATATAGTGATAATATATATTTTTTTTTGTTAAATAATTAACTTTTAAAATCATAAAAATTCTAACAAATATACTAACAATTTAAACCAAAAAATTTTAAAAAATAAAATAAAATTACCATGATAAAAAAAATCTATTAGTATTATTATTTTTATTATTTGACTTTTATTTTTTTAAAAAAAACAATTGCATAAGATTATTGACCAGTTATATAATAGCTATAAACCATTATAAAACAATATAATACTGTAATAAAAAAAAGTGTTTTTTGCTAATAAATATTTTTTCGGTTGGATTAAAACAATTTGGAAAATTGCTATTTTTTATTACATAATAGTAATAATATTAAACTAGAATTTTAAAACATTTATTTTTTTCAAAAAAATAAAATCAAATCAAATATGTGTAAGGTCATTTAAAGGATGAAACCATTAAAAAAACAATTTTTGTCTACCAAATAAAATTTGAAAAAAATAAAGTGAATTGGAAAAACCAAATTTTTCTACTCTCACTCACTCACTCACTCACTCACTCACTCACTCACTTACATATTAATACTTTAAATTAAAAAAAATAATAATAATAATAATTCTATAGCCATATACCTATACTACTGGATATCACTGGTAATATCACTACTTAATCAACTTTATATTATACATACTGTCCTTTAAGTATTCAAATAGTGTACAACAACTATACTATTATCTCTATCACTCTCTCTCTCTCTCTCACTGATTAAACTATATATCCCAATAACCCACAATCCCAACCTCCATATCATACATAACTTGAAAAAACAAATAAACAAGGTTTTTTTGTACATATAATTGATAGTGATGATTTTGACAATTGATAATATGATATATATATATTGATATGAGTGTACAATACGTGTTTTGTGTGACTGTATGTCGACTTGAATTTAGTTAGTTGTCTGTGAAAGTTGAGTATCGGGTTAGGACTTAGCCTTCATATTACATGTCTGTCCTCTCAAAGAGGGAGAGAGAGAGAGAGACAGAGATAATGTTGTTGTGAATATATAATTAACTATTGATTATATATATTTTAAATTAATGATTAATTTATAATTGTTGTTAAATGATATTATTTAGATAATGTTACCCATTGTGTGTGTGTTTGTATTAATGTATTAATATATTTTATAATAAGTTTTAAAAATAACTATAAAAATATAAAAATATTTTAGACAATAATAAAAATTCTATTATATGAAAAAACTGATTTAATATAAATATTTAACAAAAAATTTTTAATTTCAAATAGATTATAATGTAATTTATATATATCTAAATTTAATACTAATTTATGTATATACGGCACCGGTAGGCAATAAATATTTTTTAAATTATAAAAAATATGATATTGAACCATTAGGAAAAAAAATCAAATAAAACTAATGTAGTTTCCTATCAGAGTCTATGATCTCTCTCTCTCTCTCTCTCTCTCTCTCTCTCTCTCTCTCTCTCTCTCTCTCTCTCTCTCTCTCTCTCTCTCTCTCTCTCTCTCTCTCTCTCTCTCTCTCTCTCTCTCTCTCTCTCTCTCTCTCTCTTAGCTATTAAGAGCTTATATATATACATTAACAACATTCATGAACATACATACAGTATAATATACTACTATCTCTCTCTCTTTTTTTTATTAGATGACTTTACTGGTATATTATTATTGTATGTAATTTATATGTCATTCAATATTCAAAGCACATACCGTACCTATTTTGAAGACAAACTTAGAGAGAGAGAGAGAAAGAAAATTTAATGTCAATGGGTTAGTAGTGTTGTTAGTGAGCCGTTTGATCCGTTAATATATTGGTTAGTGAGTCCCTTGAATTTATAAAAGTGATATTACAAGAGTGAGTGAGTGAGTGAGTGAGTGAGTGAGAGAGAGAGAGAGAGAGAGAGAGAGAGAGAGAGAGAGAAAGAGAGAGACTAAAAAATAAGACATTTTTGGACACAAAATATTAAAATTACTTTCACATTCAAAACTTCAAAACTAAATTCAAGGGCACCGGGCTATTTTATTTTATTAATTTTATATATTTTTTTTTTGAAAGCACCCAATAGGCTACCTGAGTGAGTGATGATAATAGTCAACTAAAGGTAAGAGGATGAGAGGGTTGGTATCTCCAGTAACCACAAAAAAAATACTTTACTTAACTATCACTGTCACTGGGGGTGTCAGTCAGTAGTTATTATTATTATTATTATTATTATTATTTAGTTTTCATGAGAGATTTGGTGGGTATATAAGCTCGTAGTGGACGGTTAGCTCGTCCTCAGACTTGTCTATCTCATCAAACATATAACTGCCATATATTTTAGTTTTATTTTTTTTTTTAACTAATTCCCGATACAAATATGTTTGTTAAGGTATGGCATATACTATTAGTAGCTAACTATTCCTAAATATCTAACGTTCCTCTACTAAAACATCCCCTCCTCATCACAGGTCCTGTTGTTGGCTTTGGCCGTCTCAGTTCACGGCACCTGGAATACCGGTTCCCTGTACGGCGGAAACTACGGTACCTATGGCTCCGGCCTGTACGGTGCCGGTTTGGGCGTCAGCGGTATTCCAGTTTATCGATCATCGGCCAACTACGGCAGTCTCTACGGTGCCAACGGCTGGGGTTACGGAGCCAATTTGGGACGTGTCGGCGGTTTGGGTGCCGTAAGAACTACCGGTGCCATTGTCGGCAGCGGCGCTCTCGGTTACGGTACTGGTGCCTTGTTGGCCGGTCCCGCTACCGTCGGAACCACCTACGGTGCTGGTCTCGGATACGGTGTCGGTATTAGCGGCGCCAGCCACGGACTGTCCGGCTTGAACATTGCTCGCGGTGTTTCCGTACACCAGGCCGGTCCAGTTACCGCTGCCGTCCAGACAATTTCCCGAACAGTCGACTACCGACCGGTGCCATACAGCGGCGAACCCGCCACCGTCCAGGATGTCGATGTCCCGCCCCAGGAGTCGCCCATCAGAATCAACTTCCAATCCAAATCGTCGCCGTTGGCCGTCACCCAACAGCACATCCCTGGTATGTCTACCCTATTATAGCAAATAATATACCAAATTGTTAACCTAACCAAACTGTTCCTGTGTCGCCATATAGCCGAACCCGCACAAGTCCAGGTTACCCAATCAGAGGACGAGCCCCAGACTGCCATCCATAACGTTGTCCGACCAGTCATCCAACAAGTTCACGAAACCATCCAACCCTACCGATCACTCACCCAACAGGTCGAGCCAGTCATTGAACAGACCCACACCAACATTGCTCAGGGAGAAGGTGTCCGATTGAGCGGTTTGACCAGCGGTATTGTCGGCGGAACCGGTGTCTTGGCCGCCTCAGGTGTCGGCATTGCTCAGCCAGCTTACGCTACCCATGCAGTAGCTGCCCGTCCAGTCGGTCTCGGTGTTGTCGGCGGTGTGACCAACTGGGGCTACAACGGTGGTCTCGGTCTTAGCGGTGCCAAACTCGGCGGCTACTCAACTGGTCTCGGTTTGACCGGTGCTCGTATTGGCGGTTACTACGGTGGCGCAACCACTGGTCTCGGCTACGGAAAAACCTACGGATCGTACGGTGGTTACGGATTGGGAAGCGGATTGGCTCTCAACGGCCTGAGCGGACTGTCCGGCGGCTATGGTTACGGAACCGCTGCCAAAGTTATCCGATACTAAAAACGCAACAAACAAAACATAACGTTCCCCTTTTCTATTGCTACCTACCATTCCCTATCCACCACCACCACTACCACCTACTACATAGACATACCAATTAATACCAATTAATTAAATGCCGTTCCCCACTGCAGTTAATAATACATATATATAATAATATTGATATATCAATAATATTATATCAATTTTATTATTTTAGTTTTTTTTATATAACGTTATAATAACTTTTAAGTTAATTGTTATAATTTTGTTATAATTTTTTTTATTTTGTATCATTGATAATAATAATGATAATAAATACAATAATAATAATAATAAAATTATTATTATTATTTATTTATTATTATTATTGATTATTATTATTTTAATTTACTATGTAAATTATTTTGGCAAATAAAAAAATATGGCTTATTTAAATTAAAAAAAAAATTTGTTTTATTTTTATATTTATATATTATTTTTTTAAAAAAAATTTATACAATATATTTATTATACATATATTATATATATATATATATTTGATTATCTATTCAATAATTATAACAATTTATTATATTTAATTAATTTAAATGCAATTATTATTATAATTATTATTTTTTACAATTATTAAATAATAATTAAATTCAAAAAATCAATAAGATTAAAAATTGCTAAAAAGTTTAATTATTTTCAATATATTATATAAATTAATTAAACATTTAGCAAAATTTATATTTATATAATATATAAAATTTTATTATTGAAAAAATAAAATACTTATTAAATCAACTTTTAATTTTCAAATATACCACTTTTACTATAGATTATATTAAACTACTTTTATAATTATTATTTATTTCAATGCAACCCTACTATTAAAACTAAACCTGTTATATATATCAATATATCATAGCACTGGTGGTATTTTTAAGGCCATTAACTATAATAAATTATATATATATATATATTTTACTTTAACATACATACAAAATAAATTCAATACACTATATAAAATTTATGTCCAATTTATTAAAGTTTGTTTAATATATGATAACACACACACACACACACACACACACACACACACACACACACACACACACACACACACACACACACACACACACACACACACACACACAAATAACATGTTTTAAAATACAGTACAAATAATTTTATTCAGCCATTTAAAACAAACAGTAAAAATACCAGTTTTTAAAATAGCAGATAACCATTATATACATTATATTATAATATTATATTATAAAAGTTGTAGTCAATTAATGCCATACATGTTTCCCCTTATTTTAATGTATTGATAGTTGAAAAATTAATAGTTACATTATATTTATATTTATTATTATATTTACAGTAATAGTTAGGAAATTATAAAAATTATAATAATATTTATATTAAAGAGAGAGAGAGACAAACACAGACAGCAAAACTATAAAATAGTGTAAAATCATTATAACTTTTTTTTTGAATAATATAATAATAAAATATACTATTTATCTAAACAAATATTTTTTATTTATTATTATTAATAGTATTATTATGTAAAAAAAGTTATCATAAATTCAATATATTCAATATATTTTGTAATAAATCTGGATAAACATTTGCCATTAATTATTTTTGTTTATAATTTAAAAAACTAAATCAAACAAACAATTAAAGTTAAAAAATTATATATTTTATTTTGATTGACTAATTGATTGATTGAATGGATATCAACAATGATATAGATTTTACATCAATAGCTGGTAAGTTAAATAATATTAATAATTTATTTGTTTTAATTAAATAAACTAATTTTATAGTTAACTAATAATTAATAATAACTAAATGTAATATAAAATAAATGATATTTATCTGACATTTAACTATTTGTTGTCAACAACAAAGTTATAACTGTAAATAACAAATTTATATCAAATATTCAAGTACTTTATATTATTATTATTAGTTATTATTATATTACTACTATTATAATAATTTTAATACATATGATATCAATGTTCAATGTTTAATATATATATATATATCAATATATATAAAATAAATGAAATAAAATTTGCTTATTACTGTATAATAGTTTATTAATTTTTATAACAATTATTATTATTATTATTATTATTATTATTATTATTATTATCACTATATTATATTAATAATTATTTTAAACGTATGATATTTATATATTGTATATTGTAGTCAAACGTGTTTTAGCCTTGATAATCTATATCACCATATATACAATATATATACTTTATGATATCATATTATATTATGATAAAATTAAAACTATTGTATAAATAGTGAACTAATAATAACTATAATTATTAAATTTATAAAAAAAATTATATTTAGTTTTAAAAATAACTTCAATTAGACATTACAACTCATTTATATTATTAATACAAAATTAAAAATTGAATTTCTAAAAAAGTAACATTTAGTTTTTACTACTAAACATGATTTTTTTTAAAATAAAATATTTAAACAATTTGTTTTATATACATATAATAATAATAATAATAATTTAGTTATTTAATACTAGACATGACTTTTAAAAAATAAAAATGTATTAAAATAAACATTATTTATATATATATATATATAAATAATAATTATTTTAAAAGTTTTAAATTACTACTAACTAACCAATAATAATACATATTAAACTAGGGAAAATAATATTGAATATTTAATCTAGCTCAAATAACAGTAATAATAATGTTGATAAATATAGTTACAAAGTTCATAGTATGCAAAAATATAAGTAAATATATATTGATATATAGATATTTCCAAATAAATAAATCTACAAAATTAATGAAAAAAATATAATTAATAATTATTATTATTTAATATTATTTGTGAGAAATATTTGTTTATCAAAAAAAATAAAATTACTTTTAATGTTTGTCTGTTAGTCATAATTATTATTATAATTAAAATAAACAAAATTAATTATATATAAAGTTTAATAACCTTAATGTTGTTGTTTATATTAATTTTATCAATTAATTTAATTATATATATAAGAACAATAAGTATTAAATAATTATGATATAATTATTATGAAAAATTAAAGTTAAAATTTAATAAAATATTAATACTGTATAAATTTATATAACAAAAAAATCGTCTAAATATGATAATAATTATATATGTTTTATAATAAGTTTCAATGGTATGAGGATCTAAAATAGACATTTAATTATTTTTATTTTTTTATATATATTATACTCTATATTACAATAAAACTCATACATAACACACACTGTGTGTGTGTGTGTGTGTGTGTGTGTGTGTGTGTGTGTGTGTGTGTGTATACGTACCCAATAACCCCTAATTGCTTATCAATATATATATATAAATATATAGTATACTATAATTTAATAAAAAATATTATACTTATATTTATCATATATTTGTGTACATATACAGTGATATTTACTTTATTAAGATAATACTCTATTTAATAGATAAGATAAAAATTTATTAATTAAAATAGTTATTGATATAACTGTAATATTTTTTGCTGCAGTTATCAAACAATTAACAATGTTATATGAAATTAATTAATAGAAAATGTATAGAAAAACTTTATTGCTAACTTTTTCAAAAAACTAATATTATTATTATATAATATTAAATTTTATTAACTATTATTGATTTTCAAATTATTAATATAATATTGAATTAAATATATATATATTTGTTTTTATTTATTATGTAATAATAATTAATACAAATAGAAAATTAGTTAATTAAAAAATTGTTTATTTTAATTTTTTTTAAAAAAAATATTAATAAAATTAGATAAATGGTTAATACGTTAAAAAAATTAGATTTAAAAAAAATTGGCACTAGCATAAAAATATAATCACATTAAAAAATAGTCACAACTATTAATATATAACTATATATTTTTTTTAAAAAAATAAAGGACAGTCATTGTATGGCACGTACTCAATAACCCTATCCATATATTACACAACATACCCCCCTTTCCCTTTATCAGCATAACTATGATGTCAATTATATATATATATAAAAAAATTTTTTTAACTAAGTTATTATAATCTTATTTAGTTAGTTAGTAGTAATGATAGCAATAGTACTCAAACATAGAGAGAGAAAAAAAAATTTTTTTTTAATCATTTAGTATTTTTATATTATAATTAATTATAAGCAATATTCACAATAAATAGTTATTTCTAAGAAAAAATAAATCTAATTAATAGATTTTAATTTTTTTTAACTAAAATTAAATATCATTAATCTCAAGTTTGCATTATGTTTTTTATATTATTGTATATTATAATATTATTATAATATAATTTAAAAAAATAAAATCACACTTAAACACACATAGACATAGACACATACACACACATAAATACATACATACATACATACATACACATAGACACATACAGTACAGTATATACATACATACATACATACACATAGACACATACAGTACAGTACATACAGATAAATATACAGTGAGTCAAACAAACCTCTTAGCTCAGGGATTTTTTTTTTAAATACCGTGTCTTTTATAATATAGTCTATGATAACCACCACTGTATCCAATGACACCATTCAATGGGTGACTACTATAAACACGCCATACAGTACTTGACTGTATGTAAAAATAATAATAATAATAATAATAATAATAATAATAATAATAATAATAATAATAATAATAATAATAATAAATATCTAACTTTATAATACATAAAAATTTGTACCAATATTTATACTGTATATATATATATATATATACAGGTGAGGAGAATAAAGTTGAAGACGTTTTTGATGAACGATTTGCTTGATTTGGCAAATATTGGATAAAAGATTTTTACTGAAAAATAATCTGCAAATATGTAAAATTGTTGTCATATAAAATATTTTAAAATCTAATTAAAAATTTGGCTACAATTTACTTTTAAAGTTGAGATATACCTTTAGACATTTTTAACCAAAATTATTTTAGTTATTTTTGTTTGTTTAAACGGGTATTTTAAATATTAAAAAACTGATATTTTTTGGGGACATAGTAAAACTTAAAGGCATCATTTGCTAAAAAATTAAATTAATTTTTAATAAAAGCAATAGTCGTTTTGACCATTTAAAATCTCTATGGACAATAAAGTTATTATTTTAGTTAAAATCTGTATTAATAGTAAAAAAATAACTAAATATGCTCTAAATAAAAATAATATTATTAATTTAAAGATATCTTTAAAAAAATATTAAATACTATAAATTAATGATGAATATTTTTGTCTAAAACTTTACAGTCTTAAACAATGATGAGATAGAGTATATCTTCAAGATTTTCTATATTTGTTTTTTAGATATTTATTAAAATTTTGTTTTATAATTTAATTTTGATGCATTAAACATGACTGTATAAAATGCGAAAAATATAATTTATTTCTCAACTTTAACTAGAGTAAATTAATGTAATTATTTATTGCTGATAATTTTTTATATTAATGTGATTTTGCTTTATTAATTTAAGCAATTTTATAAAATTTTGATGCGGATTTTTAAGTTTTAGAACTAATTAATTGTTTTTAATTTTAATTTTTTAATTATATGTATTATTATTACAATTATTAATTTAAATTCAGTTATTTGAGTTATGTTTAACTTATTTGATTTGTCTTTTGACTTGGAATTTTAGAACTTTTATGCAATTTTTTAAACTAATGTTTACATTTATTATTAGGAATTATGATTTTTATAACTTTTTTTGTTTTAAAATATATTATTATTAAATACTAATATTAATTATTGTTTAAAAATCACTAAAAGTGTATTTCAACTTTGAAAGTAAATTGTGACCAAATTTTAAATCGTATATTAAAATAATTTTTATCACACAATTTTACATATTTGGAGATTATTTTTCAGTAAAAAAATAATATCTAATATTTGTCATATTTTGTAAATCATTCATCAAAAACGTCTTCAACTTTATTCTCCCTATCTGTATATATATATATAGAGGTATATTGTTTAATGTCATTTAGACAAAATATATAACTAAAACTTTGTGTTTATATATATGTATATATATATATATGGGAATGTTTCCGGGAAACATTAAATATCATTAATAATTATATTTTACTATTAATAATAATATAAATATTTATGTCAATTTTTATTTTAAACAACAACACAAAAAACTAGTATTTTTTTGTGTGTGGCATATGTGATGATACAGTCTAGTAATTATCAATTTATTATTATTATTATTATTAAATACTGTTTTATTATATTATAGATACTGTATATATATAATACTGTATATTATGATAATAATTACTAGAATTTTTTTTATATTATTTATTAATAGAAATAAATATTTTTCTAAAATAAATTGAAACATAAAATCTCTTCTCATTTTTATAAAATTGATATATAAATTGTATAATAATTTTTTTGTTACTATAATTTTTTGTTTTTCCAAATAATTTATTTTATCCAAAAAAACTCATATATATATATCATATAATGATATTTTAATTGATAATAAAAAAATTACTAATACTTATACATACATATACAACAGTTTTACTAAGATTTGAATTATATTATAAAGTTTAATAATAATTATCATTTTGTGATAACAAGAAAATTATTTTCAACAAAAAAAAATTATATTTTATTATTGTTATTGAAAACTTAAAACAATAATTATTAATATAGTTTACTTAACAAGTTTGGTGACTCATTAACAATAATTATTTTTAAATAAAATAAAAACAATAATAATAATAAAATATAATTTGTGCTAAATAAACATGTTTTTAAAATATTTAAAATTATTAATATTTTTTTAACTAAATGATTTAATTTAAATGACAAATTAAATTAATGAGATATAATTAATTTTTTTTTATTAAATTTGTCTAAATACCAAAAATATATGTGTTGTTAATTTTTGTTAATTTTTAATTAATTTGATTAATTTAATTTTGATTTAAAATATTATACACACCAATGATTGGCTTTCAAATGACTCACTATACTACTAATCATAAACGTAATGTATTTAATAATTAATTAATTAATATTGTATTTAAAAAAATAATAAATGTATATTTATCAATTTAGTATGTTAAACCTAACATTTACAATATATATTAGTATTAATTAAGCTATAGTATAATTTTTTTTTAAAAATTAGTCATTTATTGTTACAAAAAAATAAAGTAAAATATAAATTTTTATTATACTGTCTTATTGTTTTAAATTTATAAAAATATTTAGCATTATTGATAATATTAATGAATTATAAATATATATATATCAATATCAATATCAATATATTATTTAATATTAATATCCGGCAAAAAAATAAGAGATTATATTGATAGCTTTAATACACTGTTTTTTAAAAAAAATAGTGATATAACTTAATTTATATGTATAGATATACTCCATGTATATAATATATAACATCATTATATATGACATTTATCACTACTTTAAACTAAAGTCATTGATTTATTTATCGATATTTAATTATTATTATTATTATTATATATTAAATATTATATATATATTTCCATATATAAAGTATATCTCATAAAAATGTCTGTTTTCTCTCATACCAATTCAAACATATATTTAATATATATATATATATATATATATATAATATATAATATACATGTATATACTGTATCTATATATCAATATATTTATAATTAATTTCATTATCTATTATCATGATAATTTAAAAAAAATATAATTTAAAATTTTTAAGCATATTAATTTATATTTAAAATTAATAAAATAAAATAATACTATTATTACTAAATGACAAATTAATTTTCAACCACTTAATTATTAATTAATATTTGCGAAACTAATTTGTTTTTTTTTTGATAAAAAATAAAATAAAACTCAATAACCTTTTTTTTGTAAAAAAATAATTAATATATCAATACGATAAATATGATACAATGTAGTACTATATAAAATAATAATAATAATAATATAATTATTACTACTTTTTTTAACCTTGATGATAAAGTTATTATTTCTACTGTACTAAAAAACTAAATCATTTATATATTGTATCTAATATATTTTCAATTGTAACTTTGTACCTGGACACATTGGAGTTTAATTACTAGATAAATAATAATTAAAAGAAAAAGTATTGATTAATTAACAAATTAAAGTTTAAAAAATTTATTTATTTTGCAATATACAACAAAAATAATAATTTATAATAATAAAAAATTTAGACAATCATTATGCAATTGTAATAATATATCAATAAAAAAAAATTTTGAGGTTAACCTCGCACTTAAAAAAATGTATACAGTATTAGTAAAATAAATATTTAATAGTAATAATAATTAAAATACTAAAAATTTTTGAATAATCATTACATATTTAAAATACAAGAAACAAAAAAAAATATAATATATTAATCAAACATTTTTTGTTTTTGTCTTATAATTGTTAATACGTAATCATGAATTAATAAAATTTTTTTTTAATTATATTGTATAAGACATATAACAATAGCTTCATTAGTAGTTAATATTATTATTATTAAGTAGTTATTCATACAAATAAATAAATCAAACAAAAAAAATTATTGATATAAAACCATTAAATATATTTCCAATTTAATTCAATTGAGATTTTTTTTTTGGTTTAATTAAACAGTAAATTATTATCATTTAAAAAAATTATATATATTTTGTATATAAATTATTAAAATTATTATACTTGTTATATATTATACAAAACTATTTTGTTTTGTATACTAATTAATTGAATTGTGTTTATTTGTAAAATAAATAATATATAATAAAAAATAGTAGTTTTTTTAAAACTTAGTTTACATATAATATATTATCTATAAAATAATAATAATAATAATAATAAGTTATATTAATGACACTAATGGATCTCCTATTGTTATGTCTATCCATAGATAATAAAGCATTGGACAGTAATATTGTTACCAATAATAATAACAACAATATCATTACCAATGGCAGTACTACTAATGGTAATCATAAAAAACTACCGAAACGGTCGATATCGTGGACACAATTGCTATTACCGTCGTATAAGTCCCGACTCCTAGAGTTTCGCCGATTGTTTACCAAATCGGTTCCGACTAACGAACGACTGATTGCCGACTTTTCCTGTGCCCTGCAAAAGGAAATCCTAATTCAGGGGCGACTATACCTATCGATGAACTACCTGTCCTTTCATGCCAACATATTCGGCTGGGAAACCGTTGTCAGCATACGGTTGGCCGATGTCCGGTCACTAAACAAAGCCAATACCATACGGGTTATACCTAATGCCATACAATTGGTTACCAGTGACGGCCATAAGTATATATTCACTTCATTTGTGGCCCGAGATAAGGCATTCAAACGTGTCTATCGGCTGTGGCAGGACGTACTGATTGGCCAGAAAATGTCGATACCGGAAGTTTGGCAACTCATACGCCATAACTACGGTACCGATTTGGGACTGTCGTCCGATTCGGGCGGCGATGAAGAGCTGGTAATTTAGAAATTAAAATATTTGTTTTATAGTTTTGTTTAATAATTGTTTTTTTTTTTGTTGATTGGGAACCGATTGATTAGGATCAGGAACTGGATGTCGTTACCCGTAATAACATCAATATGGTTGAAGAGGAACTGGTGGCCGACGACGACGATGATGATGATGACGATCTGGATGTGGTTGGGGTCGACACCACAGATGATGTTTTTGCTGATAAACCTGTTAATCAAAGAAAGCGCCATAAAATGTATGGACAGTTAGCTTTTTTTTTGTTTTCCCTATAATTCTCTATATGTTTAATTATAGTTAACATATTTAGTAACCCCTGTTATGTGTGTCTTTAAACTACCAGAGCTTCCATAGCCTCGTTACTTAAGTGCCCGGAGCCTGATATGGCTGTCCATGGCCAGCTTATTGGCGATCGGCTAGTCATCGGTGGACAGCATACTACTACTACTACTACAAGTGATAATAATAATAAATACAAATCGTTTGTACGGCTAATACCAAAATGGCTGAACAATAACTCCCTGTTCGCCGCCAACAGTGCCGCCAAAGAGTCGCTATTGTTAAGGATATTACTATTATTGTCACTAATGTTATTGATAGTCAACATCACTGTACTCTATAAACTAACTAATATTAATCAAAACTATTACGACTACTATAATAGTCAACAACAAAAACATACATATCTTGACGTAAATATTCATCAATTAAGACAATCGTTAGATTTAAGCAAACGTTTAGTTAAAGATTTAGCTGGACTTTGATTTATATACAAAATGTAAATGACTTTAAATATATTAAAAAAGTTTTTAAAAACAAAGTTTTAATAATTAATTTTCTATTGAAAAAAAAAACTTTTTATTAGTGATAATTTGAAAAAATAGGATAAATAATTGATTAAAAAACTAATAATTAATAGTAAATATGTAATTAATTTTCTTTTTTTATATAATAATAAATTTTAAATACAAATAATAATTATAATAAACTATAATTATATTATTATTGTAATTTAATTGACATAATAAATTATATGTTAATAATAGTATACTTTTTTTTGGTTTATTTGTAATGTAAAATTATAATTGTACAGTACCAATGTCAAAATATAAAAATAAAAAATTTATAATAATTCAATTATATAGTTATAATAATAATAATAATAAGTTACGTTTAAATTATTGTATATAAAATTGATTAGTAGATTTAAAATTTTTTTCTAATTACAATTATTATTTTTTATATTAATTATATATATATAAATAAAATTTAATCTATGATTTGTTTTTTTTACATTAAATACATTTACGTAGATCTAATATATTATGTTTTTTTTTGCTAAAATTTCAATATCTCTTATAATTTTTTCTTTGACATAAATTACATCCCTGTCCCTCCACCGCATCCCTGAGCTGTAATAAATGCAAAAAATGCTTAAAAAATTAGTGTATTTTTAAATATTTCACTAAAAAAAATATTTAATTTGTTATTTTTCAATTAAAAATAATTACTATTTGATAATATTTATTGTAATTAATTAATATAATTTGATTAATAACTGTTAATTATATTAAATTATAAGTAACTATTTGAAAAAAATTATTTAAAAATATATATTATTTAATAAAATCAAATAATTCTATTGAATTATTTATTTGAATTATATATAGTATATTTTTATGAGTAAATAACCATGATAATTTTTATTTATAAACTTAATGTAGATCTAAATATATTTATTATTAAATATTATCAAAATTACAAATCATTTATTAATAGCAATATGTAATTAACAATTAAGTAAATAATCTAGATATTTTTCTGTGTATAAAAAATATTTACTTGTTAAATTGTTTTTTTAAAGTATATAAATAGGATTTTAAGTATTGTAAAAATTATTATTGTTAAAAAACTGTTTAGTTAATTTTTTTGTTTAAATTAATTAAAATTTTTCTAAATAAGCATAATAATTTAATTAACAATGAATAAAATTCAACTAGCTAGTCTATTACTATTGATAGCACTGGTATATATTAAGCTGCGTTCACACTAATGCTTATCCAAGTAGACTTGACTTGAACTCAAGTCAAGTTTCAAGTAACATGTGTTCACATTGCTACACTTAAGTTTATCTAATTTTATAAAAATTAATCAAATTATTGAAATTATTTTATTAATTTTGATGTTAATTATAAAAATTATACAAAAATAATTAATTTTTATTTATTAAACAATTTAAATAAAATATTTTTGCTAGACAGCGAAGCAGGTATTTAAAACGTAATAATATTTACATATTATACTTAACACTGATTGGCTAAGTTTATAAGTCTCGTGTGTTCACACTGTGCTTAATGAAGTAAACTTACTTAAGAAGGGGTCACTACTGTACTTGAGTTAAGTCAAGGTAACTCAAGTAAGTACATGTGTGAACACCAAAACTTAAGTCAAGTCTACTTAGATTTTGTCCGTGTGAACGCAGCTTTACCCAGTTTGCTATGAATGTTGAAGGTAAACTTTTAATTAAGCTAACATTAATAAATTGCTTATTTATTTATTTATTTTTCATGTATTTATGTATTTTAAAAAATAAATATTAAAATATTATTCTAATTATTATTATTTCTATCCAGAATACTATTTAAAAAAAAATAATTTTTATAAAAAATAAATAACTAAATAATAACTGTATGTTTGTGTTGCTTTTATTTTTATTATTTATTAATTAATTAATTTAATTTAAATTAGGTTGTCTGGCTGATGGATCCAAGTGCAAAGTGGACGGTTCATGGGGTCACTGTTGCAGTGATTTTTGTCTACAACAAGCGGATGCATACGGTTATTGCAAATAAATTTAAAAAAAATAATTATTTTTTATTTTAAATTTGTTGCTATCTCAATTTAAATAAAAAAATAATTAAAATAAGTATTAACTAGAATATTTTCTAGAATTCAATGTTATTATTTTTATATTTATATACTTAAAATTAATAATTTTCGTGCATGTTATTTTTTTATTACCTAATATGTAAAATTGAGTTTTTTAAAAAAATAAATTTCTAACAATATTATTATTAAATAATTTAATTAAAATTTGGTTTGGGTTTTATCATTGATGATATTATATGATATATATATAGAAATTATTATTATTGTTATTGCTAGCAATTTATCAATGTTTTTAAATTTATATAAATGATTTTTAAAAAAAAAATTATCATTATTAACTTAAAATCAATAATATTGAAATATTAGGTAACTATTTACTAAAGTGTTTGTATATAAGTGTTGTTAAACTTAAATATGAAATGCTATTTAGTTGGAAAATAAATAAATAATAATATTTCCAATATTTATTTTATATCATATTTAAGTATTAAACAAGCATGATAAATTTATTAGTAGCAATGATTGCCATCTATATATATATAAAAATTATTAAATATACTTTATATTAATTATTTATTTTTTTTCTTGATAATATATATATATAGATAATTTAATAATTAATTAGTATATTAGTTATATAAGTTTTATAAGATATTTATCATCTAAGTAAACAATATTCAATAAACAATTTTTATAAATAACAAACTTAAAAAATATATACTTTTTTCTTTAAACATATTAATAAATTAAGTAATTAGATGTTATTTTTGTATAAATATTATATCTTTGATTAATCAAAATAAATTGATAAATTAAAATTTAGAAAATGTGTAATTTAATTTAGATAAATAATTTATTGTAATTATTATTCAATAGTAAAATAAAATAATTTTAAACTAGAAGTAACTATTTATAAAAATTAATATAAAATTTTTGTAAATATGAAAATAAAAATATTACATAATTTAATCTAATAATTAGTAAAATTTTTAAAACGTAAACAATTATGTAAACAATTATGATAACATTTTTTCTAAACTTAATTTATTTTTAAAGTAAATCTTTTTCAAAAAAAATTAATAGTCAATAATATACTTATTAAATATAAAACAATTTTTATTTACTAAAATATTAATTACATAATTAGTTATCTATAGTTATGTTTTTGTCATTTTTATTTATTATTGATTTAAATAATCAATTTCATATTTATGAAAAATGTTTTTTTTCAGATAAATAATATGTTATTATTTGATAACAGATTAACTAAGAAATTTATTTAATATTTTAAATACATTTTACTTATAATATTTAGTGGAAAAATATAAGAAAAAAGTAAATAATATATTAATTTATTAATTTTAGAGCAAATTATTTAATTGTAATATAAACAAACAAACAAAATGGGACAGGATTCAATATTTCTAGCTTGTTAACTTATTTATAGTATTGCATATTTTTTATGTAATAGTATAAATTATCTTGATAAAAAAATCTATTTATCAATTGAAACAAATTAATTAATTATTATTATTATTTGTTTGTTTGTTAATAAAATATTTACTTTATTATAAAAATATGATTCTAAAAGAGTATATAAGGAATAATTTGTTTAATTAATTGAATATCATTTGGAAAAAAATAACTTTTTTAAAAAAACTATTAATAATTGAAATTATTAATTTTTTCATTAATCAACAATGAATAAAATTCAACTAGCAATTTTATTACTATTGGTAGCACTGGTATATATTACCCAGTTGGCTATCACTGTTGAAGGTATATTGAATTATTTTTATTATATATATATATAATTTCAATAAAAAATTATCTTGTATATTTATTATTATTTATATCGAGTTTTTAAGTAGATAATTATTAATGTAATTATATACAATTATATATGTAATTAATAATACTGTATATTAGTTATGTTTGTGTTATAATTATTTTATATTAATTTGAAAATTATAAATCTCTCAATTAATTTAATAGGTTGTCTGACTGGTGGGTCTGCCTGTAAATCGGACGGTTCGTGGGGTAACTGTTGCAGTGGTTTCTGTCTCCAACAGATTGGCGACTCATCCGGTTATTGCACTTAAATAACTAACTGTTTTTGGTTGGATTGAGTGATGGTTGAAATTGTATACTACAGTTGCTTCTAACAAATTACATACTTCCCAATTGATGTTTATCACTAAACATTTAAACTGAAATTATTTTTTAAAATTACAATTTATTATTATTATATAACTTATGTTTTAAAATATTATTTTATTAATGCAAACTAAATGTTAGTTTGCATTAATATTTTATCATTGATTAATAAAAATAAAGTGATAAATTTTAATTTATAAATTGTGTAATTTAATTTTAAATAAATTTTTTTTAATTATTACTAAAATAAATAATATTGAACATGAAGTGTTAATAAAAAAATCAAATATAATCTTGTTAAATTTTTATTTACTCAAATATTAATTATCATTTAATTTATTATTGATTTAATTAATCAATTTCATATTACTAACTTATAACTTGATAAGTAACTATTTAATAAAATTTGTTAATATATCTATATATTTTTTTATTATTGTAATATATTTATTATTGATTTTATTAATCAATATCATAAGTAATAAAAATGTATTTTTTAAATAAATAAATTTATTATTATTTGCTAACAGTTTAACTAAGAAATTCATAAGAATTTATATAACATATATATATATATATATATAAATTCTATATTTTATATATTTTTAATTATTATATTTAGTGGAAAAATATAAGAAATAAAGTAAATAACATTAATTAATTGATAAAATATCATTATATAATTATAAATTAGTCAAAAATTTTATATTAAACAAACAAACAAACAAAATGGAACAGGATTCAATATTTCTAACTTGTTATATAATATAAAAATAAATAAATAATATTGCTTATTTTATATGGAATTATTATAGATTTATCTTGATAAAAAATTAATTTACCAATTAGTTGCAATTAACAAGAAACATGATTAATAATAATAATACTAATTATTATTATTATTTTATTTGTTTATTTGTTCACAAATATTTACTTTTGATTTTATTGATAATTAAAAAAGGTATATAAATTGTAAAATGTTTAATTGATTATTAATCATTTGAGAAAATAACTATTTTTTAAAAACTATTAATAACTGAAATTATTAATTTTTTCATCAATCAACAATGAATAAAATTCAACTAGCCACTTTATTACTATTTGTAGCACTGGTATGCATCACCCAGTTGGCTATCACTGTTGAAGGTATAGTAAATTATTTAATTATATAAATATATAAATATAATTTCAATAAAAAAATATATATACTGTATACTTAATATTATTTATAACTAGTTGTTAAATAGATTATTATTATAATTATTATTAATGTATATAAAATTATATATGAAATTAATATTATATTAGTTATGTTTGTGTTGTATTTGTTTTTTATATTTATTAATTAATTAATTTCTATTATAAATTTCACTATTAATTTAATAGGTTGTCTGACTGGAGGGTCTGCCTGTAAATCGGACGGTTCGTGGGGTAACTGTTGCAGTGGTTTCTGTCTCCAACAGATTGGCCACACATCCGGTTATTGCACTTAAATAACTGTTTTGGTTTGTGTATGTGATGGTTGAAAAAATAAACTACAGTTGCTTTTTAACTAAACTATTAAAATGTAATAATGTTTAACCTGAAAAAAATTTAACAATTAATAAAATTATTATTATAACTTCCAAAATAAACTAAAAAAAATAATATGTATTTTTTGTTGTCTTAAATAAATTAATAAATATAATTTTTAGATTATATTATCAAATGTTTTTTTTAACTAAAAATATAATTTAATATTTAAGTTTAATTTATTTAGTTTATATTGTTGAATTGTTTATTAACAAATTAATTATTTCAAATTCAAATAATAACTAAAATATAATTTGTTTTTTTATTAGTTAATTCTAAGTGATAATATAAATAGTAAATATAAATAGTAGTTAATTATGATTATGTTATAATATGTTAAGTAAAAAAAATTATCTGTAATTTTAAAAGCATATCTATTTAAAGTATTTTTATACACATTTGTTATTTGTAGTTAAATATTAATTATTAAAAAATAATTATAAACTAAAAGTTTTATAAACAATAAATATAGTATAGACAAAAAACAAATTATTGATTTTTACAAAAAAAATATAATAAAATGTGTGGAAAATTTAATAAATTATTTGAAAATTATTATTTTTATTTATTAGATTTATATATTTAATATATTAATAATTAATTAAATTAACATACTAAATAAATTTAATAATTGTTTTGAATAATTGAACAAAAATAATAATATTAATAAAATACAGTAAAATATTTATAGAAAAAAATTAATTAAACGAAAAATCGTAAATAATTATTTTAAATTAACATTTTAAAAAAACTTAACATAGAAAATAATTTTATTTATTTTTTTGAAAAATCGGGCCAAAATATAATAATATTAATAAAGTACAGTATAATGACAATACATATTAATACAATACTATTATATAACATAATATTAGTTATTATAAGTATGACAAGCAAATAATTTTTAATATAAAACTTGATAAAAAATTAAATTTTTATAAACAAATTGTGTGTTTAGCCCAATGTTTGTTTGTTTTTGTTAGGTATGTTTGACTTTAGGTACAAACTCCCTGTGTTTCGCCAATTTGTTGTAAACAGAAACCACTGCAACAGTTACCCCACGAACCGTCCATTTTGCAGGCGGTGCCAGCAGTCAGACAA
Source organism: Oppia nitens (assembly GCF_028296485.1). Taxonomy (NCBI): domain Eukaryota; kingdom Metazoa; phylum Arthropoda; class Arachnida; order Sarcoptiformes; family Oppiidae; genus Oppia; species Oppia nitens. The sequence goes on from NW_026533191.1 coordinate 2,384,455, forward strand.
CCTATTAATTAATTGAAGGGATTTATTATAAAAAAAACTATTAAAAAATCATATCAAATAAATTAAATAATCAAATCTAATTAATTAATTAATTTAATATACCTTCAACAGTGATAGCCAACTGGGTAATGCATACCAGTCCTACCACTAGTAATAAACAAGCTAGATGAATTTTATTCATTATTGATTGATTAAATTTTGTTTTTAATTATAAAAGTGGAAAACTAGTTAATTGGTAGTTTTTTTTAACTAATAATTATAATAATTTTTCAATACATACATACAGTATTTATATAATTTTTTAAACTATTCTATAAGTAAATATTTATAACAAACTAAAAATTATCTAGATTATTTATTGCTTTTTATTTACTTAAATGATAATAATAAGTTTTTTTACTTGAAAATTAATATAAATGTATATATATTATAAATTTTATATAGATGCTACTCAATATTATTATTAATAATAATAATTTATCTTGTTTGTTTACTTATAAAATAATATATAGAAGTTAATAATGAGATATTTTTTTTTAATTTTTATAATTAAATAGCATTTCATTTATACTATCATCAATATTATTGTAGTTCAATATTATTTGATTTTTTGTTATTTTTAATTATGATAAGTAGATATAAAAACGAAAAATTCATTATATTACTGATAAAAATATTAGAAAATAGAAAAAAATAACAATTATCAATTAATAAATTATATATATAAAAAATTAAAATTTTGAAAAAATTAGAAAATAAATTATTAGTTTAATATTTTTCTTAATAAAATAATCTGAGCACTAGTATGTCAATCAATTAAACCAAACAACAAAAATTATTATCATTTAAGTGCAAAAACCGGTCGATTGGCCTTTTTGTTGGAGACAGAAACCACTGCAACAGTTACCCCACGAACCGTCCTTTTTGCACCGGGAGCCACCAGTCAGACAACCTATTTAATTAAAAAAAAAATACAAACATACTATTAATAATTACAAAACATCTAAAAAAATGATAATTATTAAAAATAATACTATAGGTAGAAAACTATGATTTTTTTGAGTATTTATTTTATTAAATATATATATTTTTAAAAATATACAATAATTAATTATACAGTACCTTCAACAGTTATAGCCAACTGGGTGATATATACCAGTGCTACCAATAGTAATAGACAAGCTAGTTGAATTTTATTCATTGTTGATTTGATGCCTATTTCAAAATTATATTTAAATTTATTTTATACAACAAATTTTTACTGCAAAGTTTATAATAACTTTCACACTACAGGAGACACTATTTATATATTTAATTTTTGTTTGAAATTTAAATTAAGTAAATATTTGATGCATCAAAAAATAAACTATCTAGGTGGGTTATTTGTCTAAATTGCTATTTCATTTTTATTGATTTACCTAGATGAAAAAAAATATTTTAATCTATACTTAAAACTTTAAAATCAATATTTAAAAGATTTATAAATTTTTTTGTAATAATAAATAAAATTTGTTATTATATGTAATTTATTACTAAAATAAATAAAACAAATTTATTTTATAACTGAAATCATTAATCTTTTTTAAACATAAACAAAAAAATCAATTTTAAGCTAAAATTAAAAAATAATAAACTATTATCATTTATGTATGCAACAAATTAGCAAATAACCCACCTAGATAATTATTTTGTTTATTTGTTAATATATTGGTAATTGATTTATTAAATTGGTTTTTAAAAAAGTATATAAATACTGTTTATGTAATGTAAAATTTATAATTAGTTTAAAATTCAGTAAAATTTAAGTTTAATTTTCAAATTCATCATCATCAATAAACAAATCAACAATGAATAAAATTTAACTAGCTTGTCTATTACTATTGGTAGCACTTGTATGCATTACCCAGTTGGCTATCACTGTTGAAGGTATATTAAATTATTAATAATTGCTTATTATTTAAAAAAAAAAATTATCAAAAACATATTATTTATTAGTTTTCTATATAGAGTATTTTTTTAATAATTATTTTGTTATTTATATTGTTTAATAATAATATTTTTTTTAATAATTTATAAAATTTTATGTGTTTGTATATCTTAATTAAATAGGTTGTCTAACTGGTGGCTCCCGGTGCAAATCGGACGGTTCATGGGGTAACTGTTGCAGTGGTTTCTGTCTCCAACAAAAAGGCAAATCATCCGGTTATTGCACTTAAATAACTGTTTTGGTTTGTGTATGTGATGGTTGAAAAAATAAACTACAGTTGCTTTTTAACTAAACTATTAAAATGTAATAATGTTTAACCTGAAAAAAATTTAACAATTAATAAAATTATTATTATAACTTCCAAAATAAACTAAAAAAAATAATATGTATTTTTTGTTGTCTTAAATAAATTAATAAATATAATTTTTAGATTATATTATCAAATGTTTTTTTTAACTAAAAATATAATTTAATATTTAAGTTTAATTTATTTAGATTATATTGTTTAATTGTTAATTAACAAATTAATTATTTCAAATTCAAATAATAACTAAAATATAATTTGTTTTTTTATTAGTTAATTCTAAGTGAATATTATAAATAGTAAATATAAATAGTAGTTAATTATGATTATGTTATAATATGATTAAGTAAAAAAATTATCTGTAAATTTAAAAGTATATCTATTTAAAGTATTTTTATATCCATTAGTTATTTGTAGTTAAATATTAATTTTTAAACATTTAAAACAAAATTTAAAAAGTTTTATAAACAATAAATATAGTATAGACTAAAAACAAATTATTGATTTTTACAAAAAAAAATATAATAAAATGTGTGGAAAATTTAATAAATTATTTGAAAATTATTATTTTTATTTATTAGATTTATATATTTAATATATTAACAATTAATCAAATTAACATACTAAATAAATTTAATAATTGTTTTGAATAATTGAACAAAAATAATAATATTAATAAAATACAGTAAAATATTTATTAAAAAAAATTAATTAAACGAAAAATCGTAAATAATTATTTAAAATTAACATTTTAAAAAAACTTAACATAAAAAATAATTTTATTTATTTTTTTGAAAAATCGGGTTAAAAAATAATAATATTAATAAAGTACAGTATAATGACAATACATATAAATACAATACTATTATATAACATAATATTAGTTATTATAAGTATGACAAACAAAAAATTTTTAATATAAAACTTGATAAAAAATTAAATTTTTATAAACAAATTGTGTGTTTAGCCCAATGTTTGTTTGTTTTTATTAGGTATGTTTGTTTTCAGGTACAGACTCCCTGTGTTTCGCCAATTTGTTGTAAACAGAAACCACTGCAACAGTTACCCCACGAACCGTCCATTTTGCAGGCGGTGCCAGCAGTCAGACAACCTATTAATTAATTGAAGGTATTTATTATAAAAAAAACTATTAAAAAATCATATCAAATAAATTAAATAATCAAATCTAATTAATTAATTAATTTAATATACCTTCAACAGTGATAGCCAACTGGGTAATGCATACCAGTCCTACCACTAGTAATAAACAAGCTAGATGAATTTTATTCATTATTGATTGATTAAATTTTGTTTTTAATTATAAAAGTGGAAAACTAGTTAATTGGTAGTTTTTTTTAAATAATATTTATAATAATTTTTCAATACATACATACAGTATTTATATAAGTTTTTAAACTATTCTATAAGTAAATATTTATAATAAACTAAAAATTATCTAGATTATTTATTGCTTTTTATTTACTTAAATGATTATAATAAGTTTTTTACTTAAAAATTAATATAAATGTACAATATATTATAAATTTTATATAGATGCTACTCAATATTATTATTAATAATAATAATTTATCTTGTTTGTTTACTTATAAAATAATATATAGAAGTTAATAATGAGATATTTTTTTAATTTTTATAATTAAATAGCATTTCATTTATACTATCATCAATTTTATTGTAGTTCAATATTATTTGATTTTTTGTTATTTTTAATTATGATAAGTAGATATAAAAACGAAAAATTCATTATATTACTGATAAAAATATTTAATTATACAACTTTTTTAATTTAAAATTGGCTGAAAAATTATTTTTTTTATATTTTTCTATTAATTAATTATAATATAGGGACTAAAGAGACTTACTTTGTTATTTCAAACGGTAATCAAAAATAATAAATGAAAATAAACTTTATTAATAATAAACTGTTTTTTTAAATGTATTATACATAATTTAAATAAACTGTTTTTTATACCAAATGTTTGAATATAGTTATTAATTTTCAACATTGTTATACAAATTGTTTATTATTAATTCATATACAGTATATACACTATATTTATGTATTAACTTATTAATTAAAAACAATTATTTCATATTTGGATATTTCTATATCTAAATCTAGTATAATAATAATACTGTAATATCTATATTATAATTTATACAATATTTTATTAACTATGAATATAGTTTAGTATTTTTTAATTTTCAATCAATTAATTAAAATAATATAAAATAATAGTATTATTTTTTATAATAATATTTATAATAAAAATTTAATTTATAATTGTTTATAACTGTTAATTAATAAATCAATTAAAAACAACTAATTGATTTTTTTTAATTCAAAAATTATTTATTATAAAAAAAATTAGTAATTAAATTCTAGTACATACTATACTATAAGAAAATTATAAATTGCTAGAAAGTTAAAAATATTAGTTAATAGAAAAAAATAACAATTATCAATTAATAAATTATATATATAAAAAATTAAAATTTTGAAAAAATTAGAAAATAAATTATTAGTTTAATATTTTTCTTAATAAAATAATCTGAGCACTAGTATGTCAATCAATTAAACCAAACAACAAAAATTATTATCATTTAAGTGCAAAAACCGGTCGATTGGCCTTTTTGTTGGAGACAGAAACCACTGCAACAGTTACCCCACGAACCGTCCTTTTTGCACCGGGAGCCACCAGTCAGACAACCTATTTAATTAAAAAAAAATACAAACATACTATTAATAATTACAAAACATCTAAAAAAATGATAATTATTAAAAATAATACTATAGGTAGAAAACTATGATTTTTTTGAGTATTTATTTTATTAAATATATATATTTTTAAAAATATACAATAATTAATTATACAGTACCTTCAACAGTTATAGCCAACTGGGTGATATATACCAGTGCTACCAATAGTAATAGACAAGCTAGTTGAATTTTATTCATTGTTGATTTGATGCCTATTTCAAAATTATATTTAAATTTATTTTATACAACAAATTTTTACTGCAAAGTTTATAATAACTTTCACACTACAGGAGACACTATTTATATATTTAATTTTTGTTTGAAATTTAAATTAAGTAAATATTTGATGCATCAAAAAATAAACTATCTAGGTGGGTTATTTGTCTAAATTGCTATTTCATTTTTATTGATTTACCTAGATGAAAAAAAATATTTTAATCTATACTTAAAACTTTAAAATCAATATTTAAAAGATTTATAAATTTTTTTGTAATAATAAATAAAATTTGTTATTATATGTAATTTATTACTAAAATAAATAAAACAAATTTATTTTATAACTGAAATCATTAATCTTTTTAAACATAAACAAAAAAATCAATTTTAAGCTAAAATTAAAAAATAATAAACTATTATCATTTATGTATGCAACAAATTAGCAAATAACCCACCTAGATAATTATTTTGTTTATTTGTTAATATATTGGTAATTGATTTATTAAATTGGTTTTTAAAAAAGTATATAAATACTGTTTATGTAATGTAAAATTTATAATTAGTTTAAAATTCAGTAAAATTTAAGTTTAATTTTCAAATTCATCATCATCAATAAACAAATCAACAATGAATAAAATTTAACTAGTTTGTCTATTACTATTGGTAGCACTTGTATGCATTACCCAGTTGGCTATTACTGTTGAAGGTATATTAAATTATTAATAATTGCTTATTATTTAAAAAAAAAAAAAATTATCAAAAACATATTATTTATTAGTTTTCTATATAGAGTATTATTTTTAATAATTATTTTGTTATTTATATTGTTTAATAATAATATTTTTTTTTAATAATTTATAATATTTTATGTGTTCTTAATTAAATAGGTTGTCTAACTGGTGGCTCCCGGTGCAAATCGGACGGTTCGTGGGGTAACTGTTGCAGTGGTTTCTGTTTCCAACAAAAAGGCAAATCATCCGGTTATTGTACTTAAATATAATAATTGTTTTTTAGTTTAATTGATTGAAATACTGGTGCTCAATTTATTATATTAAAAAAAAATATTATAACAATAGATTATTTTTTAATTTTTCTAAATTTTTATATAATTTAATGATTGATAATTTTTATTATAATTTTCTTAATCATAATAATATGTAATAGTATTTAATTAATAAATATCTAACAAATTTTATTTTAAATAAATAGTATCCACTAAAATACAACTATTTATTTTTAATTAATTAATAATTGAGTCAAACTACTATTGGTAGCACTGGTATGCATTACCCAGTTGGCTATAACTTTTGAAGGTATATTAAATTATTTTGATTATATACTTTATTGTAAGTATACAGTAATTTAAATAAAAAATATAAATTGTATATTTATTGTTACTTATAACGAGTTTTAAGTAGATTATTATTATTAATGTATATAAAATTATATATTCAATTAATATTATATTAGTTATGTTTGTGTTGTATTTGTTTTTTTTATTAATTAATTAATTAATTTCTATTATAAATTTCACTATTAATTAATAGGTTGTCTGACTGGTGGGTCTGTCTGTAAATCGGACGGTTCGTGGGGTAACTGTTGCAGCGGTTACTGTCTCCAACAGATTGGCCACACATCCGGTTATTGCACTTAAATATATAACTGTTTTGGTTGTGATGGTTGAAATTGTGTAGTACAGGTGCTTTAACTATTACATACTCCCAATTGATGTTTATATCTAAACATTTAAACTGAAATTATTTAATAACTAATCGTATTTTTACTTTTTATAATTAATTTTTAAAATTACAATTTTATTATTATTATTATATAATTAACTGAATCTTATTTTGCATTAATATTTTATCATTGATTAATAAAAATAAAATGATAAATCAAAATTTATAAATTGTGTAATTTAATTTAGATAAATATTTATTAATTATTAATAAAATAAATAATATTGAACATGAAGTGTTAATAAAAATTATTGTTATAGTAAATGTTTTTCAAAAAAAATAAATCTATCAAAAAGTAAATTTTTATTTAATCAATTATTAATTATAATTTTATTTAATATTGATTTTAATAATTAATTTCATATAACTAACTTAAGGAAATATTTAATAAAGTAATATAAAGTTTTTTTTAAATATATAATATATATATTTTTATTTTTGTAATATATTTATTATTGATTTAATTAATCAATATCATATTTATGAAAAATATTTTTTTAAATAAATAATTTGATAACAGATTTTACTAATAAATCCATATTAATTTTCATATTTATATATATTAATTATTATTTTTTTTGAAAAATATAAGAAATAAAAGTAAATAACGTTTAATTAATTGATAAAGTTTTATTATTTAATTATAAATTAGTCAAAATTGTTATATACTCAAACAAACAAAATTGAACAGGGTTCAATATGTTTAATAATATATATAGTATCAAAATAATATATAAATAATATTGCATATTTTATATGGAATTTTTAATAAATTTTCTTGATAAAATAAATCAATTTAACTATTAATTGCAATTAACAAGAAAACTGATTAATAATATTTGTAATTATTATTTGTCTGTTTATTTATTCACAATTATTTACTTTTGATTTTATTGATAATTAAAAAAAAGGTATATAAATTGTAAAATGTTTAATTAATTATTAATCATTTGGAAAAATAACTATTTTAAAACTTAATAATTGAAATTATCAATTTTACATTAATCAACAATGAATAAAATTCAACTAGCCACTTTATTACTATTGGTAGCACTGGTATGCATTACCCAGTTGGCTATCACTGTTGAAGGTATATTAAATTATTTGATTATATTATGTGTGTAAAAATAATTTCAATAAAAATTATACTTGGTATTGTTAGGATAAATAAATACAAGATAATTTTGTAATTATTATTTTTATTGTCATTTTTTTTATTAATTAATAATCATTTAAATATTTTTTTTTATTGTTTTTATTAGTTTATATAATTATATAAATGTAGTTTAAATATATTATTTAAAATATATTATTTATATTAAATTACCAAGGTTAATTTAACATATTATATATGTTATATTATATTACATTTTTTAGATATTATGATTCTGTTAGGAGATATGAGAGGTAGATGGGTATGGGAGAAAAAGAGAGTAAAAAATAAAATGTTATATTTTTTTTAATAGTTAATTAATGTATTATATAATTGTTTTTTTTTCTAAGTCTATTAAAAACAGTATTTGTTAATAAATATAAATAAATAATAAGTTGTTTTAAATAATAGTTTTTTTTATTATACAATTTTATTTAACTAATTAATATGAGTATAGACTATCTATTGATGTTACTCTTAAGTGTTTGTTTAATAATTATTTTGGTTAAAATCAACTAAACTAAACGACTTTTGCGTAACACTTGGTGGAGATAAGGATCGGTTGTCCGTACTCTCGGAGTCCAAGGAAACCCCGCAATTAGTAAGAAAAATGACTAATTTATTTAGTAGCGATCTCCCAATTTTAGGGGAGGGAAGTAACGGTAATAATGGTAATAATGACGAAAATAGTGATAATGAATCTGTTATTACTACTATTGCTAACCCTACAGTTAGTAGAGGTCATAGTGCATATTTAGACAAACCACCAGTTATTAACTGGATTACAATGTATCAGTTTGTCCCAGATTTTGTTTCTAGTGGACTATTCACTGATTATCATCTAGACATAGATAATTATGAGCTATCATGGCTTAAATTATATGATATTATGAATATTGATGATATAATTCACTTATATAATTTGTACAGTAACTCTATACCTAATTTAATAAACAGTACGCCTACCACTGCAATGCAGTCATTTAATGCTGACTCACACTTTAATAATTTATTAGTATCTAATATGTCTGTCATAACAACCGGTATAAACCGGTCTGTACCTATATATACTAGTAGTACGTCCGCGCCGGTCACCACTATAACTAATACAGTGTATACAACACTTAATAGACCGCATGTATCGACAAGTATAGGGCTTATTGGCCAACAGAATGACAGGACACGGTCTCCTCTCTATAATAGACCGCCCCGTTATACATACAGTAATTTGAGTCATAGACAATCTAACACTCCTCACAGTAACAATACTGGCGATCAATTGATTAATGCATTAGAGCAGTTAACAATTAATACAAGCACAATACATTCACCACCTAAACTAACCTATGATATTGACCCTAAAGTTTGGCTTAAAAAATATGAAAAATCGGCACTAATAAATGGTTGGAAAGACAACCATAAAATTAAAAATTTTGCTAAATTTGTTACAGATGATGTGATCAATTGGATCACAGAAACATTTGCAAATTTAGATTTTATTAATTGGCAAACATTTAAAAATGCATTTTTGAGTGAGTTTCAGGCAAAGGATCAGGGAATAACTAACAGAATGCGTTTAAATACATTGAGACAATACAGTAATGAAACAGTTAGGATATATATTAGACGTGGATTAGATTTAATAGAGTCTGTAAATGATAATATGAGATCTAAAGAAAAGGTTGAAATATTAACATTTGGATTAAAACCAGAGCTTAGAAATCGCATACTTAATGTAGGTGTCTGGCCATTCCAAGGGGGTGTTTCTGAATTTAGACAAATGTGTATAAATGCTGAAAACTTTATTGAAATGAATAGAATAATTGATAGTAGTTCTCAATCAAAACAAAACTTATTTACAAGTACTAATTTTAATGATAAAAATAATAATAAATCTAGTACTTATAATAATCAAAGAAATAATTTAAAAAATCCCAATAACCAATCGTTAAGCCCAACAAATCGTCCAAATATCCCACAATTTCCTGGTCGTTGTTTTGCATGTGGTGATGCTGGACACAAATCGTATGAGTGTCCAAACAAAGATCGTCAAAGCAAAGGTTATAACACAGATAATAAACAATCTCAATCAAATAATTTTCAAATGCGTAAATTTAACAACACTAACAATAATAATAGAAATTTCAATAATAATAATAGACATCAAAATGACACTAATACTAATAATTATTCTTATAAACCAAATAACAGACAAAACTATTCTAGAGTTTACTATAATAGAAATAATAAATATGAAAATCGTTTTCAAACCAATGGCCAAACCAATGGCCAAACCAATGGCCGAACCAACGGCCAAACCAATGGCCGAACCAACGGCCAAACCAATGGCCGAACCAATGGCCAAACCAATAGTAGATCGATAAATAATCGTCAAAATCTTATAGATACAAACAGAAATCAAACTATACCTAAACAAATTGATACTAATCAGACAATTAGACAGATAAATAGTACACAACCAGATATCGACAATAATGTCGAAAATTTAAACCGTTATCGGGATGTGAACGAGGGCCCATCCCAACAGTATATAAACCCCTCGAATCATTAAAATTTGATTTATATAAATACAATAATTTAATATATATACCTATCTTAGTTAATAATTATAATTGCTTAGCAAATATTGACACAGGATGTAACATTACGGCTATTTCACTAAAATTAGCAAATAATTTAAAACTAAAAATTAGAGATACTTCTATAGAATCGACAACTATTGATGGATATGAATTTAAACCTATAGGTGAAACTAATATTACGATAAAAATTAATGATAATATTTATAATTTAGATATAGTAACTGTTTGTCAAAATATTGTTGACGAGATTGTTATAGGATCGGATTTTTTCATTAAATTTAAAATAGATATAAGTTATAATACTAACACTATAACTATAAATAATTATGAGATAAATGATAACATTTATGATAATAATATAAGTATAAGTAAGTTAAATAAAATTAAATTTCATAGTAATAATAATTATAAAATACCACCAAATAGTTATAAATTTGTTGATATTAATTGTAATTCAAATGAATATATTTTTTGCGATATTGAACCCACAATAAATTTGACACAAAAACATGACTTAAGTGCTGCAAATTCATTATTTATATCAAATAATAAATCTACTCACAAAATGTTGATAGCAAATTATACACCGTTTGAAAAATATGTTTATAAAAATCAAGTTTTAGGCATTAAATCTACTTCAAATTATTTTGTTGAGCCAACATTTTCATTAGATTATTGCCAAAAATCTATGAAAAAACTAGTTTCTATGAAACAATTAACTAATAATTTTGAAATAAATAATTTAAATAATAATGAAATTATTACCAGAAAATCCCAAGTAATAAATAAAATAAGAGACTATTATAATAACAAATCAAATAAACAAAACAATGAAATTAATTTTATTTTAAGAGAAAATTTAAATTTATTGCAAAAAAATCAGTTAACAAACCTATTAAATAAATATACAGATATTTTTAGTAAACATTCATTAGATATGGGTTACTGTGATGTAATGAAACATTCAATAATTACAGAAAATAAAATAATTAATATACCTAATTATAAGTTATCACCGGTTGAAAATAAATTTATTAGAGAACAAATACAACAATTTGTTGACGCTGGTATAGTTATCGAATCTACTTCACCTTATAATAGTCCAGTATTATTGTGTCCAAAGCCTGACGGTGTTAGACTTGTATTGGACTACCGTAAACTAAATTCTATAACTAAACCAGATACATTCCCTATACCAGCTATAAAAACTGTACTAGATACATTTAGTGGTTCAAAATATTTTGCAAAAATTGATCTGACTAATTCATTTTTTCAAATTGCCCTTGATAAAGAAAGTCAAGAAAAAACTGCATTTTCTACTGATACGTGTCATTACCAGTTCACTGTTTTAGCACAGGGTTTACGTAACTCCCCGTCTGCTTTTTGTAGAACTATTAATAAAGTGATGTCTGGATTACAATATAATATACTAGTAAATTACATTGATGATATAACAGCTTATGCCAATACATTTGAACAATTTTTATATCGATTAGAAATTGTATTCAATCGATTTAGACAATATAACCTTAAAATTAAACCAAGCAAATGCATATTTGGATCAAATGAAATTAAGTTTTTAGGATATAAAATCAATGAGAATGGTATATCATTAGATGATAAAAAAGTAGAAGCAATAGTTAAGATGCCTAGACCTGTAAATATAAAAGAATTACAAAGTTTTTTAGGTCATATAAATTTTAATAGAGATCATATAAAAGATTGTAGTTTAATTAGTAAACCGTTATATGAATTATTAAATAAAAATACCAAATTTAACTGGACCGACAAACAACAAGATGCTTTTATAAAATTGAAAAATTCATTAATAAATGCCCCAATATTGTCCCATTTTAATGACGATTTAGAGGTCATATTAAAGACTGACAGTTCAGGTTATGGATTAGGCGGCACACTGTGTCAAAAAGACAAAGATGGAAATGAATATGTTAATACATATGTCAGTAAAACATTATCTGGTTATCAAAAAAACTGGCCAATTTGTGAAAAAGAATATTTTGCAGTATATTATTGTTTAAATTATTTTAGACCATATTTGATAGGCAGAAAATTCACTATAATTACAGATAGTTCAAGTATTTGTTGGTTAAAAAATAGTACTAAGGTTAATTCTAGAATGTATAATATGACCCAATATATGACTGATTTTGAGTATGATATTGTTTATAAATCACCAAAACATATTATCTAGATTACCAATAGATAACGATAAAACTGAATTTGATTGTCCACATGTAGGGTTTAAGATATTCAAAAATAACCAATGTAAATCGATAAATATGGCCCAGGAACAGCGCAAAGATATTGAAATTAATGATATTATTTTAAAAATAGAAAATAATAATAACTATAATAGTAAATTTATGATAAATATTGATGATAATATTTTATATAAAAAAGTAATTATTGATGGTATTGCATACTATTGTATTGTTTTACCAAATATTTATAGAGAAAATATAATAAGTAATTATCATTGTCACCCTATGTCAGGTCATTTTAGCCCAGAAAATACCTATCAAAAAATAAAAATTAAATACTACTGGAAAAATATGTTTAATGATATTAGTGAGTTTGTTAAAAATTGTCATAATTGTCAATTAAATAAAATAAATAGAAAAAAACTACCTGGTTATTGTGAGTTAATAGAAGTTGATAAACCGTTTTCACGGGTCCAGATAGATATTACCGGCCCATATAGACTGACTAGTAGAGGCAATAAATATATAGTTGCTGCTATAGATAACTTCACTAAATATGTTGAAATGAGAGCTATACCTAATCAAGATGCATTTTCAATTGCAAATTTCATATACGAAGATATTATTAATAGACATTCACCTCCTATAGTCTTACAATCAGATAGAGGTACAGTATTTTTAAGTGAAATCGTACAAGCAATTATATCTATTAATCCCCCAACAATTCAAAAATTTAGCACGCCATATAACCCTAGTTGTCAGGGTCAAATTGAACGCGCTAACGCTACTATTAAAGAGTATTTACGTACAAATATTAAAAATGAAAAAGATTGGGATTTATTTGTACCTAGTTGTAAATTTGCTTTAAATACAATGAGAAATAGTACTACAAATAAAACCCCATTTGAATTGTTATACAACCGCTTGCCGTATACTTTTACTGACTTAGATTTAAATTATAAACAAAAAACAGAAAATATAACAAACTTATTCACAGATAAAACAAATGACTTATATAAGAAAGAAATTGAAAAAATTAAAAATAGGATAAAATCAAAACAGATAAAAATAGCCAAAATATATAATGAAAATCATAGACAACCTATATATTTAATTGGTGATTTAGTTTTAGTTAGAAACAAACATTTAGACCCAAAGAGACACAAATCTCTACAACAAAAATTTTTAGGTCCATATATTGTTATTATGAAATGCCATAATAATGTTTATGTTATACAAGATGTATATAATTATAATATCCACAAAAAGGTTAATGTAAGACATTTAGAACACTATTATAATAATGATTATAAATTTCTTGAGACTCACAAATTACCTAGACAATATTTAGCCGATATAAATCAAATTGAAAACTATAGCGATGGCAATGAAAGTGATGAAACCGAGATATATGAATTGGATCAAAATGATGGCAACACAGGAGATCAAGGTAATTTAATTGATAATAATTCAACAAATAATGATAATATAATAGATAATAATGTAATAGATAATAATATTTTAGATAATAATATAAAAGATAATAATATAAAAGATAATAATATAAAAGATAATAATAATGTAACAAGATTAATTTCTAGACCTAGACGTCAGCACAAAAGGCCGTATAGATTCGGTAATAATATTTATGATTAAATTAATTTTTAGATAAATTAAAATATATTATAATTATTTATAAATATTATTTAAAATATTAAATATGATATGTATTTAAATTTACTATTTATATATATTTGCTTTTTAATTGATATATTATACTATTGAATCTAATTAATAATATATTATAAAATATTTTACTTTCATTTTTATTGAATAACACTTAATTGATAATTAATATATAATTTTATAATTATATTTTATTATATGGGGTTAAAATTTAATATAATAATTCAATAATATAATTGATATTTTGTTTACTAATTTTTTTTTGGAATCGATTCAAATTTATTTTTACATTTACATATATTATATTTTATATGCTTAAATCGATATTTAATGGGTTTATATCGATAAATAATGGTTTTAATTGATTAAAAATATACATAATGCGTATATTTTATATAATAAATGAGCATGCTCATTCAATGACATGTCTACTAATTGGCCAATAATTATGTTTAAGGTTAAAATACCTGTACTGTTATGTGTTTATTATTGATTTGCGCAAAATATTTTAATCATTTATGGTTTATTAATGTGTGCACACAAATAATATAAAATTGCAATTGTTTTAATAATGTATACCTTAAAATATTGTGTTTGTTTACTATTTTTTGTATATTTGAATGTATATACAATTAAAATATCGCCCCTAGAGAATCAGACTTATCTTTTAGCTACCGGTTCTCATGGATTACGTATATCTCAATACGGTAAAGCGATGATATTCAGTGGATATTGGACTCAAATCATTCAAATCGATTTTCCGGCGATTTTGGACAAAGAATTCAAGATACCAGAGATGTATTTTGATTGTCACAATCAATCTTATAGATCATCGCTAAGGGCCACATGTGACAACTTTAATGATATGATTAGCCTCGTTTTGAATGCATCAAATGGATTTAACGGTATTTTACACGATAAATTTAACAGTATTTTACAGCAGCAGACGGCGCATAGTTGGCTATATAGGCAAAAGCGTGCCTTGATTCCATTTGTTGGAGAGGCGTTGAGTGCAGTATTTGGTACGTCTACATCACGTGACGTTACTGACCTTCAAGAGAAATACCTGCTATTGTCGGAGCAAATCAAACTACAAAACGATAAGAGTTCTCTATTAAAAAATAATTTATTAGGTTTAACTAAATTAGTTAATCATAGATCTATTAATGTAAACAAAGCACTAACGCAAATAGGAAACCACATTCAAAGTTTAGATAATGTTATGAATTCCCATATAAATACTTTATCAAAGATTAAAATGATAACCCAAGATTTAGAATTGTTTGAGAGAATACAAGTCAAACTTAATGATGTAATCATTAGTGCTTTGGTTGAGTTACATAATATGTTATTATATGGTTTTACTGTTGAAGACTTAGAAGAGAGTCTAATACAAATGAGACGAGGATTAATACCCTCTACTCTAATATCACCTGATATTTTAAAAGATATCTTAATTAAGGTTAATGAGGGTGTGTCACCACTCTATACAATAGGTATCTCCCACAAAAACATTGACATTTATTATATTTTACCATTAATTAAGTTTTCAATTTATAAAAATGGTATAATTTTAAAGCTATCTATACCTTTACAAACAATCAATACACAAACACAGTATAATATTTTGAAACCTATAACAAGTCCAATACCCTGTAGTAATGACTATTGTCAGTGGTACGGTCGGTTAGATGCCGACAGTACTTATATTAGAATATCCCTTTCTGAACGGTCATGGCTAACCGATTTTGATAACAAAGAAATTATCGGTGAAATAGATTTATCGACTTTAAGCTGTATAACAATAAGCGGAAACAATCTATGTTTCACACTTGATAGATCATTAATTCAAACAGTTAGCCAATGTACTGTTAGTCTCTGGAATTGGGATATAAATTTTATAAAAAAGTTTTGTCAAATTGAGCTATCCTTAATGGACAATTACAGTCCAATAAGGATGTCAGATAATATATGGATAATACATAGGGATGTAATTAGTAATTATGATATTATTTGTCAATCTGGCAATCAGAAATCTGGTGCTAAAAGTCGACAGCTATCTGAATGGGCTGAAGAGATAATAGTTGACTCAAACTGTTATATACAGACACCTAAACACACTATTTATGGCCCTTTGAATGAACGAGATTCTCGATTAGATACGATTAATAGTAAAACCCCAGTTTTTATATTTGACAAAAAATTCACTAGAAAATATCATAATTTTGACAAACAGAGTGACCAAATACCAGATATTTCTGTAAACATAAAAAAATTCGATACAAATAAATATAACACACATTTAACATTAGATAACTTTGCAAGTGCTAACGTACTAAATACAATGTATGAGACACTTGAAACGCATGCAGACCAGTTAAATTATGTCAAAATTAAAAGTTCAAACACTGATAACTTGTTGTATTGGACTTCAATAGTCCATTCAATTACAAAAACATTTTTATTTATAACTATTACAACAATGACACTAACTATGATACGTTTAGGTTTTATTCGATTGTTTACCGTAGGTGTAATTATTGTGAATGAAACTACAGGTGTTTCCGCTAAAATTATAGACACCAACATTAATATTGGTTTTTTAGACCATTTCACGAGTGCTAACCCTATCAATGTATGGGTAAACCTAATATTATTGATACTATCAATTGCTGTACTTTTAACCTTATACTGTAGACAGACATTGCGTACAATATATTTTTCAAATTATTATGCAGTAAAGGAAAACAAAGATCTTGTTAATTACAACAATCATTTTGTAATTTCATTCAATTATACAAATCTTACACTTTTCCGGCCACAAATCGTAGAAATAGTTTTACAGGTACCAATTGACTGTTTGGACAACGCTTTAGCGTGCGGTTCTATATCCATTATAGGATCGCAAAAATTATGGCAGATATACATAAAGGACAACGATTATCGTTTTAAATTGTTGTCACCGGTAAAATTGGCCATTGATATGTTGACAGGATTCGATGTCGTTCGGGAGCAAACTGTTGACGTATCATTTAAGGACTTTATTTGGATCGACAATCAGCCAAAACGTTTGATTTGCACTTATGGTACGTGCACTATAATGTACAAAAAGGACAGCATTCCTCACCGTCAATAATAAGATATATATTTTTATTTAAAATTAAATTTAATATTTTTATAATGTTATTGTAAATGTATTTAATTAAATGAATACATATATTTTTTATATTTATATTTTATATATGTTTTTAATTATATATTTTAGATTTAAATTATTTGTAATGCAAAATTATCGTGTTTGTTTAGTAAAGTTATAGGGGAGGGAAATGTTAGGATAAATAAATACAAGATAATTTTGTAATTATTATTTTTATTGTCATTTTTTTTATTAATTAATAATCATTTAAATATTTTTTTTTA
Organism: Oppia nitens; assembly: GCF_028296485.1. Taxonomy (NCBI): domain Eukaryota; kingdom Metazoa; phylum Arthropoda; class Arachnida; order Sarcoptiformes; family Oppiidae; genus Oppia; species Oppia nitens. The sequence goes on from NW_026533191.1 coordinate 2,402,567, forward strand.
TTGTTTTTATTAGTTTATATAATTATATAAATGTAGTTTAAATATATTATTTAAAATATATTATTTATATTAAATTACCAAGGTTAATTTAACATATTATATATGTTATATTATATTACATTTTTTAGATATTATGATTCTGTTAGGAGATATGAGAGGTAGATGGGTATGGGAGAAAAAGAGAGTAAAAAATAAAATGTTATATTTTTTTAATAGTTAATTAATGTATTATATAATTGTTTTTTTTTCTAAGTCTATTAAAAACAGTATTTGTTAATAAATATAAATAAATAATAAGTTGTTTTAAATAATAGTTTTTTTTATTATACAATTTTATTTAACTAATTAATATGAGTATAGACTATCTATTGATGTTACTCTTAAGTGTTTGTTTAATAATTATTTTGGTTAAAATCAACTAAACTAAACGACTTTTGCGTAACAGTATATTTATTATTATTTATAAAAAGTTGATAAGTAGATTATAATAATTATTATTATTAATGTATATAAAATTATATATGCAATTAATAGAATATAAGTTATGTTTGGGATGTAATTGTTATTTTATTAATTAATTAATTAATTTTTTATTATAAATCTGACTATTAATTAATAGGTTGTCTGACTGGTGGGTCTGTCTGTAAATCGGACGGTTCGTGGGGTAACTGTTGCAGTGGTTACTGTCTCCAACAGATTGGCCACACATCCGGTTATTGCACTTAAATATTATTGTTTGGTTGGTGTCGGTATCAGTGATGGTAGAAATTATAAACTATAGTTGCTTTTTAACTAAACTATTATATTAAAATGTAATAATGTTTAACCAGAAAATAATTTACAATAAATAAAAATATTATTATAAATTCCAAAATTAATTAAAAAAAATAATATTTATGTTTTGTTGTCTTAAATAAATTAATAAACATAAGTTTTAGATTGTTTAAATTTTTGTGTTTGTTTGTTGTTTTGAATGTCAAATGTTTAATTAAATAACTAAAATATAATTTGTTTTTTTTAATTATCAGTTAATTCTAAGTGAATATTATAAATAGTATATTAATAAATAATAGTTAATTATGTTTACGTTATAAGTAAAAAATCTAAATTTTTTCATATAAATATATATATTTATTTATTTATATGTTATTTTAAACAGTATATCTATTTAAAGTGTTTTTTATATACATTAGTTATTTTTAGTTAAATATTATTTATTAAAAAAATAATTATAAACTAGCAGTTTTATAAACCATAAATATAGTATTGACAATAAACTTAATTATTGATTTTTTATTATAAAAAATGTAATAAAATGTGTAGAAAATTTAGTAAATTTTTTGATAATTATTATTTTTAATTATTAGATTTATATATTATTAATTAATTAAAATTAACATACTAAATAAATTTTGAATTATTTATTTGAATAATCCAACAAAAATAATAATATTAATTTTATTATAGTTATATTATATTTATAAAAATATAAAAACTAAATTTAACCCACAAAATAATTTATTTTTAAAAAATTGGGCAAAAATAATAATATTAATAAAATACAGTAGAATGACAATACATATTATAGTATATAATATAATATTAGATTTTATAAACAAAAATATTTAGTATAAAACTTGTTTAATAGTTTATTAACCAAATAGTTTTTAGCCCAATGTTTGTTTTTTATAGTCCAACCCATTTACACAACAATTTTTTGTTTTTAGGTACAGACTCCCTGTGTTTCGCCAATTTGTTGCAAACAGAAACCACTGCAACAGTTACCCCACGAACCGTCCATTTTGCAGGCGGTGCCAGCAGTCAGACAACCTATTAATTAATTGAAGGGATTTTTATAAAAACAATTAAAAAAAATCATATCAAATAAATTAAATAATAAAATCTAATTAATTAATTTACTATACCTTCAACAGTGATAGCCAACTGGGTTATGCATACCAGTGCTATCAATAGTAATAAAGTGGCTAGTTGAATTTTATTCATTATTGATTGATTAAATTTAGTTTTTAATTATAAAATTGAAAAACTAGTTAATGGATAGTTTTTTTTAACTAATAATTATAATAATTTTTCAATACAAAAATACAGTATTTATATACTTTTAAAACTATGCTATAACTATAATATTTATAACAAACTTAAAATTATCTAGATGAGTTATTGCTTTTTATTTACTTAAATGATAATAATTTACTTAGTTAATTTTAGTTTTTAAATAAAAATTAATATAAATGTACAATATATTATAAATTTTATATAGATGCTACTCAATATTATTATTAATAATAATTTATCTTATTTGTTTGCTTATAAAATAATATATAGAAGTTAATAATGAGATATTTTTTTTATTTTTATAATTAAATAGCATTTCATTTATACTATCATATAATTACCTGTAGTTCAATATTATTTGATTTTTTTGTTGTTATTGTTAATTATGATAAGTAGATATAAAAACAAAAAATTCATTATATTACTGATAAAAATATTTAATTTTATAATTTTTTTAATTTAAAATTAGCTTGAAAAATTATTTTATTATATTTACATTTATCTAATATAATATTCTAGTTAATTAAAATAAACAAGTATAATTTATATTTTTTCTATTTTTCTATTTATTAATTATAATCTAAGAACTATAAGGAACTTATTTTCTTTTATTTCAAACGATAATCAAAAAATAATATATGAAAATAAACTTTATTAATAATAAAATGTATTATAATATAAAAATATAGATATATATTAAAATAACAAAAAATATTTAAAACTGTTTTTTACATAAGCTTAAATTATTTATTTATATTATAAAAAAAATTGCTAAAAATTTTAGTTAATAAAAAATAAAAATTATCAATCATTAAATTATATATATATAAAAAAAAATTTTTAAAAATTTTTAAATATTTTTCTTAATATAATAATTATGCACCAGTATGTTAGTTAAGTAAACCAAACAATTAGTATCATTTAAGTGCAATAACCAGTTGATTGGCCTTTTTGTTGAAGACAGAAACCACTGCAACAGTTACCCCATGAACCGTCCTTTTTGCACCGGGAGCCACCAGTTAGACAACCTATTTAATTTAAAAAAAATACAAACACATAGAAATTTATTAATTATTAAATAATATTATTAAACAACACAAATATGAATGTTTTTGTTGAATTTTTTATATTAAATACACATAATTTATTTTTTTAAAAATAATAAGCAATTATTAATAATTAATTAATTAATTAAAAAAACAAATACAACACAAACATAACTAATGTAATATTAATTGAATATATAATTTTATATACATTACTACTACTACTAATAATAATAATCTACTTATCAACTCGTTATAAATAATAATAAATATAGATTATAATTAGTATTTTGATTATATTTATATATAATCAAATAATTTAATATACCTTCAACAGTAATAGCCAACTGGGTGATGCATACCAGTGCTACCAATAGTAATAGACAAGCTAGTTGAATTTTATTCATTGTTGATTGATTGATATTGATGATTTAGAAAATTAAACTTAAATTTTGCTAAAAGTTTTAAAATAATTATAAATTTTACATTACATTTAAAACTATTTATATACTTTTTAAAAAACCAAATTTAATAAATAAATTAACAATAAAGTATATCAAAAAAATAAACTAAATAATTATCTAGGTGGGTTATTTGCTGATTTGTTGTTGTTGTATATTGCATACCATAAATGATAATAGTTTATTTATTTTTTTTAATTTTAGCTTTAAATTGAAATTTGTGTTTTTGTTTAAATAAGATTAATGGTTTCAGTTTATAAAATAAATTTGTTTTATTTATTTATTTAATAAATTACATATTATTACAAATTTTACTAAACTTTATTAATTTTTATTACAGAAAAAACATCTATAAATCTGCTAAAATATTGAGTAAAGTATAACTTTAAAAACAAATAACTGTTTATCATTTAGGTAAATAAAAAATGCATAAACAATTTATAAATATAACCCAGCTAGATAGTTTAATTTTTGCTGCAACAAATATCTACTTCAAATTAAATTGGTTTCAAAAAAAAGTGTACAGTATATATATATATATAAATTTATAAATAGTGTCTATGTAGTGTAAAATTTATAATTATTATAAAACTTTCAGTAAAATTTAAGTTTAATTTTCTTGAAATCATCAATATCAATCATATCAACAATGAATAAAATTCAACTAGCTAGTCTATTACTATTGATAGCACTGGTATATATTACCCAGTTAGCTATGACTGTTGAAGGTATTGTATAATTAATTATTGTATATTATTTTTGTTTAAAAAAAAGTATATATTTAATAAAATAAATATTCAAAAAAAACATAGTTTTCTACCCAGAGTATTATTTTTAAATAATAATTATCTTTATATATATATATATATTGTTTAATAATTACTAATATATGTGTATTTATTAATTTAATAGGTTGTCTAACTGATGGCTACCGGTGCAAATCGGACGGTTCATGGGGTAACTGTTGCAGTGGTATATGTCTCACATTAAAAGGCCAATCATCCGGTTATTGCACTTATATAATATTATAATTGATTGATTGACATACTGGTGCTCAATTATTATCATAATAAAAATAATTAGCAATAGTTGATTTTTTTTTAAAATTATACTAAATTATTAGATTTTTTTGTACATAATTTAATAATTGTATTGTTTCTATTAATTAAAATTATAATTTTCTAATAATTTATAGTATTGAAAATTTAATTACATTTTTATAATAAATAATAATTAATAAAATACAATTAATTTATTTTTTATTGATTTATTTATTAATAATTAAACATTTTTAATTTATATTTTTATTATTAACAATATTTTTTTTAAAAAAATTAATATTATTATTTTTATTATTATAATTATATATCTATGAAAAAAATTACTAAACTATATTAATTAAAACTAAAATATTCTATAGATTATAATATAAATATTATTATTATTATTATACTAGATTTTTTTAATTAAAATTATTTAACCGGACGAAACATATATAGAAATATGAAATAATTGTTTTTAAATAATAAGTTAATAAATAAATATAGTCTATATATAAATATTAACAATAAACAATTTGTATAACAATGTTGAACTATAAAAACTCTATATTCAAACATAAATTATTTTGTGTGTTAAATTTAATTTTTATATTTTTATAACTATAATAAAATTAAGATTTTTTTACTTATAACATAAAAATTTTTAACTACAATTATAATATTCACTTAGAATTAACTAATAATTAAAAAAAAAACTAATTATATTTTAGTTATTATTAGAATTTGAAATAATTAATTTGTCAATTAATAATTAAACAATATAAACTAAATAAATTTTACTTAAATATAAAATCATATTTTTACAAAAAAAAAATTAAACATTTAATACTATAATCTAAAAAATCATATTTATTAATTTATTTTAGAAAATAAAAAAATACATATTATTTTAGAATTTATAATATAATTTTTATTTATTGTTTAATTTTTTTCGGGTTAAACATTATTACATTTTAATAGTTTAGTTAAAAAGCAACTGTAGTTTATTTTTTCAATCATCACATACACTCAACCAAAACAGTTAGTTATTTAAGTGCAATAACCGGTTGATTGGCCTTTTTGTTGGAGACAGAAACCACTGCAACAGTTACCCCATGAACCGTCCGATTTGCATCGGGAGCCACCAGTTAGACAACCTATTTAATTAAGTAATACAAACACATAAAAGATTATTAATTATTAAATAACATAAATAACAAGATAATTATTTAAAAAATAATACTCTGTTTAGAAAATTAATAAATAATATGTTTTTGAATTTTTATACTAAATACACATAATTTATTTTTTTTAAAATAATAAGCAATTATTAATAATTTATTAAATAAAATTATTATAAAAAACAAATATATCACAAATATAACTAATATAATATTAATTGCATATATAATTTTATATACATTAATAATAATATAAATAATAATCTACTTATCAACTCGTTATAAATAATAATAAATATACAAGATAATTTTTATTTAAATTATATTTACATATAATTAAATTATTTAATATACCTTCAACAGTGATAGCCAACTGGGTAATGCATACCAGTGCTACCAATAGTAATAAACAAGCTAGTTGAATTTTATTCATTGTTGATTGGTTTATTGATGATGCTGAATTTGAGAATTAAACTTAAATTTTACTGAATTTAAAAATAATTATAAATTTTACATTACATAAACACTATTTATATACTTTTTTTTAAAACCAATTTAATAAATCAATTACCAATATATTAACAAATAAACAAAATAATTATCTAGGTGGGTTATTTGCTAATTTGTTGCATACATAAATGATAATAGTTTATTATTTTTTAATTTTAGCTTTAAATTGATTTTTTTGTTTATGCTTAAATAAGATTAATGATTTTAGTTATAAAATAAATTTGTTTTATTTATTTTAGTAATAAATTACATATAATAACAAATTTTATTTATTATTACAAAAAATCTATAAAACTTTTAAATATTGATTTTAAAGTTTTAAGTATAAATTAAAATATTTTTTATCATCTAGGTAAATCAATAAAAATGAAATAGCAATTTAGACAAATAACCCACCTAGATAGTTTATTTTTTGTTGCATCAAATATTTACTTAAATTAAATTTCAAACAAAAATTAAATATATAAATAGTGTCTCCTGTAGTGTAAAATTTATTATAAACTTTTCAGTAAAAATTTGTTGTTTAAAATAATTTATTTTAAAAATAAATTTAAGTATAATTTTGAAATAGGCATCAAATCAACAATGAATAAAATTCAACTAGCTTGTCTATTACTATTGGTAGCACTGGTATATATCACCCAGTTGGCTATAACTGTTGAAGGTACTGTATAATTATTATTAATTATTGTATTTGTATATTAATTTTTTTTAAAATTATTATATATTTAATAAAATAAATACTCAAATAACATTTAGTTTTTTACCTAAAATATTATTTTTAATAAAAATCTATTGTAATTATTAATAATATGTTTGGATTTTTTTTTTAATTAAATAGGTTGTCTGACTGGTGGCTCCCGGTGCAAAAAGGACGGTTCGTGGGGTAACTGTTGCAGTGGTTTCTGTCTCCAACAAAAAGGCCAATCAACTGGTTATTGCACTTAATTAATAACAATTAATTGATTGACATCCTGGTGCCTAAATTATTATATTAAAGAAAAATATTATAATAATAGCTTATTTTCTAATTTTTCTAAATTATTATTTTTTTATATATAAATAAATAATTGATAATTTTATTGATTTTTTCTATTATTTAAAATTATAATATTCTTACCCTCTAATACTATGTATTAAAATTTAATTACTAAATTTCTAACAAAATTATTATAATAAATAGTATTCAATAAAATACAAGTATTAGTTATATATTTTTATTTAAGTATATATTATTTATCATTAAATCATATTATTATAATGAAATATCTAAAAAATATTATTAAACCATATTAATAATTACTAAAAAAATCAACAAAATATTGTATAAATTATAATAAATATTAAATAATGTTATATCAGGACGAAACATATATAGAAATATCCAAATATGAAATAATTTATTTTTAAATTATTAGATATATACAAAATATATATATTTTTAGCATATAAATCAATGTTTTTAATTAATAACACTATATTCAAAAATTGGGTATATAAACAGTTTTTAATAAAATTTTTTGATATATAAAATTATATATATATATATATATATATATAATATACTGAAATATATTTAAATTATAATATATTTTTAAATTGTTTATTAAAAATTAAAAGTTTATTGTCATTTATTAATTATTGATTGACGTTTTGAAATAACAAAGTAAATCCTTATAATTAAATTTATTTTATAATTAATTAATAGAAAAATATTTAAAATACTAGAATATTATATTGTAAAATAATTTAACTAAAATAAAATAATTTTTCAAGATAATTTTTAATTAAAAGTAGCCTAATTAAATATTTTCTATTATTATACTGAATTTTTGTTTTGTTTTTATATTTAATTATCATACTTAACAATTGCAACAAAAATTAAATCAATAATATTGAACTACAGGTAATTATATGATAGTATAAATGAAATGCTATTTAATTATAAAAAATATTACATTGTTTACTTTTGATATGTTTTATATCATTTTATAAGTAAACAAGCTAGATAGATTTTTATTATTAAAAAAAATATTGATTATCATGTATTTAATAATTATCAAATATATCAAAAATTTTTATTAATTTTTATTAATTTTTTAATTAAATTTTAAGTATTTAAGATATTGTGAAAATACTTTATATTACTAATATAGTTATTATTAAATTAATTTTTTTTAATATGTATTTATTAACCTTATAAGCTTATAAAAAATCTAAAAACTAATAAATTATTATCATTTTCAAAGTAAATAAAAAGTAATAAAATATTTACTAAATAAAACATCTATAATAGATATATCAATACTTTTATTTTATAATAAATATTTACTTATTGCATTGTTTTAATTAAATAAAAAAAGTATATAAATACTCAATATGTGTCTATTGAAAAAATTATTATTATTTTTAATAATAAAAACTAAATTTATTTTATTTGTTAAACTTAGCATCATCATCAATCAAAATAATGAATAAAATTCAACTAGCCACTTTATTACTATTGGTAGCAATGGTATGCATCACCCAGTTGGCTATCACTGTTGAAGGTATATTAAATTAATAATTAATAAGTTTTTTTAAATAATAATTTTAATAAAGATATATAAATTAAATGTTAATATTTTTTATAATTGTTTTTATTAAAATCCATTTAATTAATTAATAGGTTGTCTGACTGCTGGTACCGCCTGCAAAATGGACGGTTCGTGGGGTAACTGTTGCAGTGGTTTCTGTTTACAACAAATTGGCGAAACACAGGGAGTCTGTACCTAAAAAAAATTGTTTAAATGGGTTGGACTATAAAAAACAAATATTGGGCTAAAAAACAATTTGCTTATAAAATATAATCTTTTATCAAGTTTTTTATATTAAAATTTTTGTTTGTAAACTTATAATAACTAATATCTTATATATGTGTATATTGTTATTATAGTGTATTGTTATTAATATTATTTTTCCAAATTTTCAAATAAATTATTAAAGTTTATTTAGTATGTTAATTTAATTAATTATTAATATATATATATATATATCTAATAATTAAAAATAACAATTTTCAAATAATATATTAAATTTTCCACAAATTTTATTACATTTTTTTTAGAAAAAATCAATAATTTGTTTTTTTATCTATAGTATATTGATTTTTTAAATAAATAATATTTAAAAATAAATAACTAATGTATATAAAAACATTTTAAATATATATATGATGTTTAAAATGACAAATAAATAAATATATTTAATCCTATTATAAAATAAACATAATGAAATACTATTTTTTAATAAAAATTTATAATATTCACTTTGAATTAACTAATAATTAAAAAAAAACAAATTATATTGCAGTTATAATTTGAATTAAAATAATCAACTTTTTAATTAACAAATAACAATATAAACTTAAATATTAAATCATATTTTTTTACTATAAAAATTTAAACATTTTTTATTAAAATCTAAAAATCATGTTTTTATTAATAATTTATTTTAGACAATAAAAAAATACATATTAATTTGTGTTAATTTATTTTGGAATTTATAATAATATTTTTTATTGATTGTTGAATTTTTTTCTGGTTAAACATTATTGCATTTTAATAGTTTAGTTAAAAAGCAACTGTAGTTTATTTTTTCAACCATCACCGACACCAACCAAACAATTATATTTAAGTGCAATAACCGGATGTGTGGCCAATCTGTTGGAGACAGAAACCACTGCAACAGTTACCCCACGAACCGTCCGATTTACAGACAGACCCACCAGTCAGACAACCTATTAAATTAATAGTCAGATTTATAATAAAAAATTAATTAATTAATTAATAGAAAAAAACATATACAACACAAACAAAACTAATATACAGTATTATTAGTTACATATATAATTTACATATACATTAATAATAAAAATAATCTACATATCAACTCATTATAAATTATAATAAATATACAGTATAATTATTTATTGAAATTATATTGGCAAAGTTAAAATAGTTTTTTCGTATGGAACTCATGTGTTTAAATCGAAGTTTTGAAAAACCTGTAATTGCTTTCTTGTTAATATTTAAGTCATTTTTAACTCTTATATTTGAACATTTGTTTAATTGAAGATAAATTGAAAATCTTTATGAATTCTCATATTTTAAATCAAAAGAAATTATGTTAGCAGAAATGACGAGTTATACAAAAATTAATTTTTAAGTACTAAAATAAATTTTTAAAAATTAAAACCTGTGATTTTTTTAAAGTTCGATATCTAATTTTTATGATAAGTAAAAAATCATTTTTTTATTCAATGATTTTAGCATTTTTAAAAATGATTAAAGTCACACATAATTTACCATAATCGAGATTAAAACTAAACTTTCTATTATTTGTTAATGTGAACTCTTAAAAGTTGTCACTTTTTTTATTTTATACAAATATATGCACTAATTTATTTTTTTTTAAAAAATTTAAAAAATTAAAAACAACTTACTGAAAATTTTAACATAAAGTTGACATAAAGAGTTTTTAATAAATAATTCCATTTTCTGATATTGTTTATCAATTATTTAAAGCCATATTTACATATATAAACAACGTTCACTTAAGAATAACAATCAAATTAAAAAATGAATTTAATTGTTTTTAAAACTTAACAATATTTAGTAATAAACATTAAATGTTACTTATATCAAAATTAGTTATATGAGGTATTATATAATTTCAATAAAACTTCATTTTTGTATTTAGAAATTGTGCTAAAGTAATTTATCTGTAAACTACAAAATTTTAAACAAATTTTAGAATTAAAATTGTTTTGATGTTCTGTAGCATATATTGTCAGCAATTATTTTAAATTTAAAGTGTTTATTTTAGATTTTTTGCATTTTGAACCGATTTAGCTAGTTTTAATTTTTTAAAATTACGTCCTAACAATTCTATTTTTTCAGCTATCTAGTGCATGAAAATAATAAAATTTGCTCAACTACAAAACTAAAATTTTAACAATATTCTTAAGAGATTTAAATTTTATCTTTGGGTGTCTTTAAAACCGTCTTTATTATTGAATACTCTTATATTCTATAATGAAATTTGTTAGTGTAAGTAATAGACTGATAATTAAGCTAGTAAAAATTGTGTAGTTTGAATTTTTAATAATTTGATAGAATAATAAAAAAATAAGGTTAAACTTCGATTTTCTAATACGAAAAAACCATTTTAACTTTGCCAATATATAACATATATAATCAAAATAATTTAATATACCTTCAACAGTGATAGCCAACTGGGTAATGCATACCAGTGCTACCAATAGTAATAAAGTGGCTAGTTGAATTTTATTCATTGTTGTATAATAAAAAAAAATTAACAATTAACAATTATTAATAGTTTTTTAAAAGTTATTTTTCCAAATGGTTAATAATTAACTAAAAAATTTACAATTTATATACCTTTTTTAATTATCAATAAAATCAAAAATAAATATTTGTGAACAAATAAACAAATAAATAGTAATAATTATTAATCTGTTTTCTTGTTAATTGCAATTAATTGTTAAATTGATTTATTTTATCAAGATAATTTATTAATAATTCCATATAAAATATGCAATATTATTTAATTTATTTTTTGATACTAAAAATATTGTTAGAAATATTTAATCCTGTTCCATTTTGTTTGTTTTGTTTAATTCAACAATTTTGACTAATTTATAATTATATTATAAAACTTTATCAATTAATTAAACGTTATTTACTTTTATTTCTTTGAGCAAATAAAAATTTAACAATATTACAATATATTAGATTTATTTTATTTTTTTGAAATAAATTTACTATAACAGTAATTTTTATAAATATTTATTAAAAAATATACAATTATTAGGTTAAATGATTCAATTTATATAAATAAGTTACTTCATGTTCAATATAAATAATATTTATTTTATTAATAGTTAAAAATATTTATTTAAAATTAAATTACACAATTTATAAATTTTGATTTATCACTTTATTTTTATTAATCAATGATAAAATATTAATTCAAAATAACATTTAGTTTGAATTAATTAAATAATATTTTAAAACATAAGTTATATACTAATAATGATAATAAAATTGTAATTATAAAAAGAAAAAAATATATCATAAAAATGATGTTATTAAAAATTTTAAAAATAATTTCAGTTTAAATAATTTAGAGATAAACAGCAATTGGGAGCACTAGTATGTAATAGTTAAAGCACCTGTAGCACAATTTCAACCATCACTTACACCAACCAAAAACAGTTAGTTATTTAAGTGCAATAACCGGATGAGTCGCCAATCTGTTGGAGACAGAAACCACTGCAACAGTTACCCCACGAACCGTCCGATTTACAGGCAGACCCACCAGTCAGACAACCTATTAAATTAATTGAGAGATTTATAATTTTCAAATTAATATAAAATAATTATAATACAAACATAACTAATATACAGTATTATTAATTACATATATAATTGTATATAATTACATTAATAATTATCTACTTAAAAACTCGATATAAATAATAATAAATATACAAGATAATTTTTTATTGAAATTATATATATATATATATATAATAAAAATAATTCAATATACCTTCAACAGTGATAGCCAACTGGGTGATGCATACCATTGCTACCAATAGTAATAAAGTTGCTAGTTGAATTTTATTCATTGTTGATTAATGTAAAATTAATAATTTCAATTATTAATAGTTTTATTTAAAAAAAAAGTTATTTTTTCAAATAATATTCAATTAATTAAACAAATTATTCCTTATATACTCTTTTAGAATCTTATTTTGATAACAAAAGTAAATATTTTATTAACAAACAAACAAATAATAATAATAATTAATTAATTAGTTTCAATTGATAATTAGATTTTTTATCAAGATAATTTATACTATTACATATATAATATGCAATATATTTTTTTTAATACTATAGATAAGTTAACAAGCTAAAAATATTGAATCCTGTTCCATTTTTGTTTTTTTTATATTATAATTAAATAACTTATTATTTTTATATAATATAATAAAGTAATACTTAATTTGATAATTTGCTCTAAAATTAATATATTATTTACTTTTTTCTTATATTTTTCCACTAAATATTATAAGTAAAATATATTTGAAATATTAAATAAATTTCTTAGTTAATCTGTTATCAAATAATAATAAGTTATTTATTTGAAAATACATTTTTCATAAATATGAAATTGATTATTTAAATCAATAATAAATAAAAATAAAAAAAAAATCATAATTATATATAACAAATTATGTAATTAATATTTGAGTAAATAAAAAATTTTTTATATAATATTTAATAATATTTATACAAAATAACATCTAATTAATTAATTAATACTTTTCTTTCTTATATTTTTTTACAAAATATAATAATTAATATATATATATATGAAAATATAATTAAATATTATATAAATTTATCTTATAATTAATTAATAGTAAAATATTTAAAATACTACAATATTATATTGTAAAAAAATTTAATTAATATAAAATAATTTTTCAAAATGATTTTTAATTAAAAGTAGCTTAGTTAAATATTTTCTAGTATTATAATAAATTTTTGTTTTATTTTTATATTTAATTATTATAATTAACAACTGCAACAAAAATGAATCAATAATTTTGAATTACAGGTAATTATATGATAGTATAAATGAAATGCTATTTAATTATAAAAATATCCCATTATTTACTCTATATATCATTTTATAAGAAAACAAACAAGATAAATTATTATATATTGTATATTTATATTAATTTATATTAAATTTTAAAAAAGTAAATTAGCAGTATATAAGATATAGTATATAGAAATTTCATTTTTTTTAAATATTAATTTATTAATCTTATTTATACAAACAAATATTGTTGGAAAAAAAATTAAACGTAAAAACTAATAAATTAGTATCATTTTTAAGTAAATAGTAGGAGGTATATGATTTGAGGTTTTAATGAGACTTTAACATGGGAAATAATGGTACGCCTCCAGGAGGCTTTGATTGGTTAATACAACGTAGTTGCTATGGTAACCAATTACGCAATACCAATAACACAATACCTATGAGTCATATCTCATGACGCAATACCTATGACTCATATCTCATGACGCAATACATATGACTCATTACTCGTGATGTAATACATATGACTCATATCTAATAACGCAATACCTATGACTCATCAATTGCTCCTCGTCACACCCGTGGGGTGCCACGTTATAAATAGTTGTTTAATTAAATTTTAGTTCTTTACTCAATAATTTTTCAATCTTGTCAGTATTTTTGCCTATACCATACAATAAATAAAGCGATGTTAATCCAAGTATGGCAAATAAAAACATATCTAGATATGATTTATACTCAATTTTATCCCAATTTATTTCCATTTTATTATAAATATCTTTTATAATACTACTATTATTAACGTCTACGACTTCTGATACGCCTTTTTCTTTTACAACGTCTTTTTCTATATTTACGTCTTCTTCCTTTTCCAGTTTGTTTTTTTACAACAATTGGCGAAACATTAGCCAATTGATTAACAAATTCTTTATTAATATTTTCTAGACTTTCTTTATTTTTAAGTTTTTTATATTTTCGCCTTTTTCTTATTTGTCTTAGATAATCAACAGTTTTACGTATTCTATCCATTTTTTTAATTGTGAGAAACTAACTTACTATTATTTATTTTTATGAGTCTCTCTGATCTTCTTAAATGCCTTTCTGAT
Organism: Oppia nitens; assembly: GCF_028296485.1. NCBI lineage: Eukaryota > Metazoa > Arthropoda > Arachnida > Sarcoptiformes > Oppiidae > Oppia > Oppia nitens. The sequence goes on from NW_026533191.1 coordinate 2,417,667, forward strand.
CTTTTTATTTTAATTTTCTTTTTCTTTTTGCATTTATTTTTATAAATTAAACAAATCGCATGTAAACAACATTTTTTAATTATTTCCATTTTAACTCTTGTTTGGTTATATATTTTCTAATATTATTTCTATGTCGTTTTTTGAATACATAAGAAATTAGTGAATCAATTAATTTTATTTTGCTTTCAAATATATTTCTATTAAACACAATCCAATGCCAGTTGCTAATTCTAGCATCACGTGATTCATCATGCCAATCATTTAAATAAAAAATTTTAATAATATTACTGAAAGTTACTTTTTTCTTCATTTTATTATAGATTCAGCAATTTGATCGTTAGTTATACTATTATTTGAAAAAATATTTAAAAAATCATTAAAACTGAAATTATTACATCTAAGCTTAATAAATAAAATACAATAAGCTCCGCAWCTACTAGAAAATAATGATTGTAATTGATACTTGTTATATTTAAAGTTTAAAATGTTGTTTAATTTTAAGAATTTTTCAATTTCACAACATTCTGGCTGTCCGCCAAAACTATCAAAATATTCAGCAACATTATGATTAATAAATAATGCTGTCCAATGAGTTCCAGGCTTATTTGACGGATCTGTGTTTAATATAAAAGCAATTGGTCTTTCATTATATATTTTTAACGGAAGTAAATTTTTAGCAAATGTTCCTTTAAAACATTTCATATTACTCATTTGTTTATTTATTTCTAGTGTATTCATTAATTACTATAATCAACGATCACTTGTCTTGTAGCATCTATTTCTATCATATTATCATACTCGCTATAAACAATTACGTTTATTGATTTTGGTAATGCTTCTGAAAATTTTAAATGTAATCGAACTGATCCATATCTTTGTGGATTTATATAGCCAGTTTTATTTACATCATCAGTTTGATCTGGGGCAAATGTAAATGCGAAAATTGTATTATTATTTCCGTATTCATCATAACTTAGCATAAATGACGGGTCAGTATGTAATTGATTTAAAGTATCGTACAACCCCAAAAATTCTCTCGCGTATAATTTTTGTTTAAAATCTGGTGTGTATGCGACTGTTGGATATTGTTCGCCATCAACACTTGCGGTGATGTAATTTAAATTAAAATTTTCAAATTTATAAGGATAAGTTTTTAAGCTACCAGTAAAAGATTCATGATCAACTAATGCTACAAATATTCTTCTAGGTATCTGACCGGTTATTGCATTATCTATAATACAATCATATAATCCTTGATTAATTGAAAATGATTTTACATTGCCTCTCATTATAGGATATTTAGCGGTATTAGGTTGTCTATTATTATGCGTCCCCAAAACTAAATTGTGGGCTTCAACGACTTGTGGATTGGTTTTACTTTTAGAGACATATAAGGCAATATCCTCAAAATCAACTGTAGCTGTTAAATTATCGTCTTTGTTGTATAGATAAAAATTTGGAGAATGTGGATATAATGTTAACATAAATCGGGTACCTCCTAGTAAATTTCTAGGCTGAAAGGCTAAATCTAAATGTAATTTGCCACACATAACAATACTTTTACCTTTACCATCTGATGTTACAGTATCTGGTTTTATCCAATTTGCAATAATATCTGTAATATTATCTTTAGCATTACTATCATCAAACCATCCTACACTATCTAGAAAACCTTTTTTAGCTACATCAGTGAAACCTAGTAATGTTTCAAAATACGCTTTATATGCATATGTTTGATAGGCTTCAACAATAGATTTTCCTTCTATTTCTAAATCAATATGTTTAAAAATTGAGTGCAATAAGTTATTAACTGGCTGTATTTTTTTCMACTCTGCAGCTGTAACATCTCCAACTGCTTTTTTATTAATATTTACTTTTAATTTAAAATAAATATAAGAATCCTTAAGACTAATATATTCATCTATAGCTGAATTAACTGCAAATTRAATTKGATTTACGGAATTAACTAAGGGAACAATAGGTCTATGCTCAGTAATAAATGTTTTGTCTATAGTTAACTGTATAGGAGGAACTGAAAATAAATCAAATTCCGGTAAAGTAGTAACATTAGTCATTATTAATATTTTCTACGTTTTTTATTTCTATTATTAACTTTCTTTTTTCGTCTACGTCCTCTGCCTCCTTGTAATTTAGTCTTTAATTCATCAAGGGTAGTATTGGCGGCACTTTTAGCTCCTGCTCTTAAATGTCTTAAGGCAGATTCCTTGACATTTTGTCCGGACACGACATCAGTAGCTAGGCCAACTGCATGGGGTAAAACAGATTTAGCAACACTTGGAGCTAATGATTTTAAAAAGTTAAATATTGGTCCAATTAGCCTACCAAAAAAACCATGACCTCTTTGATATCTAACTCCTTGGAAAGCTGCAAGACCTCTGCCTGCTTGATTTGAATATATTTGAATGTATGGATTAGTCATTTTTTTAATTATATGTTTACCCCCATCTATTATTATTTCCCCTTTTCCTTCTTGAGTTATATTTAAATTATTTTTGTGTTTTTTAAAAATATTTCTAACCCATTTAGTAAATGTAGATTTTTTATATACTTTAGATAAATGTTTATCTTTATTGTAAATTGCATCTTTATATCTATCTAATCTTTTAGGAGCTGCACTTCCAATTTGTAAATTCATTAATAACGTCTTCGATGTCGTCGTCGTTTATATTTTTTACCTCCACCACTTTGTTGATTTTTAATTTTAGTTATAGTTTCGTCTAATCTGTCTTTAATAGATTTATATCCAGTATACCCCAAGCCTGCTGCTAATAATAAAGGTAAAAAACCCCCTTTCTGTTTATTTTTTCGACGTCTTCTATTAGCCATTTAATTAAAACAAAATAATTTTTCTACTATTATTAATTTAGTAACATTTAATGTAATTATTAAATCAATAAAAAATTTATTTAATTTTTTTTTCTAAAGTGAAGAACAATTATTGTACGGCCAAATAAAAACGGAATTGTAGAACCAGTATCATCTTTAATATCTATTTCTATATTATTTATATTATTATATAAAACTGGAGAATACTGAATATTAGGATAAGTTATTACAATTTGTTCTCCAAAGTTAGCTTTCGTCGGAATTTCTACAAATCTTAACAATTGTGTTAATGAATCGCCAACATAATTAGGTTTAATTACATCACAATAAATAAATAAAGAATGAAAATTTGCATACAAATCAAATGGACCCATAGAATATATTTTAGAATCTGATCTTTTAAATTCAGGTTTGTAATTTTGATTATCCTCATAACTGTTTTGAAAACTATCTAGTTTATCTTCTATTAATTTTTCATAAGCTACTTGATCAAAGCCTAATATTCTATATAACTGTGGCGTTAATAATGGATATACATGAAAATCTTTATATTTAGATAATTCAATAAATGTTGTTTTATAATGATTTTCATAGCCGAATTTAGGTAATTCAATTGTACTTGTATTAACATCGTTATCAGATAATTCTTTGAGCTTTTTAAATAATATATCTTTCTGAGAAACTATTTGCGAACTTACAGGGACTTTTTCAATATTTGTTTTTATAACAGTATTTTCATCTTCCATTTTCTTTTTATGCTTTTTAACATTTTCTAACATTTGATAATTAAATCGATTTCCAAATTCATTAACACCTTTAATTACTTGTGTAACAAAATAGCTTCCGGCAAGTCCTGCAACTGCGTAATTGCTTTTAGTATTACTTGAAAATTTATCTTGATTTTCATAATAATATCTTATTCTTTTATTAATATTTTCATTAGCAGTATTTTGCGTTTCTTCAATAGAATGGTTTATTTGATTAATTAAACTTTCAATAGTTAAATATAAACCTGGTTTTATACTTGCATAATGTCTTACATGTTGTTCTCCTTTATAAAAATAAACAAAAGATATATATTGTTTCTCAGGAATATTCATCCAGCTCTTAGTATAACTAACACTAGATATGCCAACTTCCCAGTCATTATTTAATTGTATTGGAGAAATTAATTTTGTTTTATAATTTGCTAATGTATTATTAAATAAATGACTTTTAACATTTGATGGTAATGTTATATAAAAATTATCCATTTTATAGTTTTTAATAATCGTCTTCTTCTAATATTAATTCTTCTTCAATTTCATATATAACTTTTTTTGCTTTATCAACATCCCAAGGATGTCGGTCTTCATCAGTTTCTGTATCTTTAGGTTTATTGTTTGTTGTAGTATTTATTTCCGGCTCTTTTGATTCTGTGTCTCTGGATTCAGGCTCCCTGTTTTCTGGTATATTTACAGGTGGTAAATTCGGAATAGGTAAGAGAGGCTTTGGCAAAATTTCAACATCTGGATCAGATACTTTTACTTCCGGTTCCGGCTCAGTTGCAATTTTAATTATATTATTCACTTTTTTTAAATGTAGCACTACTTTAATCTGACCAGTATAAAATGGTATTAATTGTCCATCATACTTACTTTTAATTTGTATACTAATCTTATTAAATTCATTAAATTTAATAGGATAATAATAGATTCTATTATAAATTTGATGTATGGGTTTATATTTCAAACTATTGTCTACAAATACTTCTCTTAAAACATTTGTGTTATCACCATTTATATAATTTTTGTGACATATATTTGAACAAACGTAAAAAGATTCTAAATATTTATAAAATTCATTATCTATATCTTTGCCTACTAATTTAGGTACCTCTATCATTAATACTGCCGATACCATACTATCATTATATTTCTTAAAATTATTGTAAGCATACTTAAGAAGTCGCTCTCTAGAAAACCCTAATAGTTGACCTAGTAATTTTGAAAACATTGGAATCAACACGCATTCATTGTTTAACCATCCGAAATTTAGTACTAGTTTATTTGATTCTACAGTTATATTTATATTTTTTGTATATTCTTTTTCGGGGATGCCTTTTACATACTTTTTACCGTTGAATTCTATTTCTAGTTCATTAAATGCTAAAATAGCTTTACTTCGAAGTTCTTGAGCTGTATAATTACCTGCTTTTATAATAATTTTATCTGAATGACCTAAATATTTACCTTTTTTTAAATCTTGGTATATAACTTCTACGTATTGATCATAAGGTAATGTAAACCAAGTCCGCTCATAGGTAATTTCTGCTAATCCTACTTCCCACTCATCTTGTAACTCAATAGTCTTATAAAGATCTTTTGTAAAATTATTAATTTTTTTACCTGATTGTAAAGTTATATAATATTGTGTTTCCATTTTTAATGTAAATTTAAGAATTAACCTACTATTATTAAATTATTTATTATAATTTTTGGATATCACTCTCATTTATCCATGAATTATAAGTGTTAGGATATCCTACCCATTTTATTAAGCATTGTTTTACCCCTTTATTTACTTTACGTTTAATTATTTTTTCAATTCTAAATAAATTTTCAGTTACGTTTTGCACTTGCTCTGGATATAATCGCATATTATCCACTTTATACATTGGTTTTCTCGGTTCGGGGCTTATTGCTTCAATTTTTGAAATTTTATCTGTCCAATTTGGATAATATGATTTATCAAACGGTTTTTTCTCATAAGCTGTTCTAACTGTATCTTCTATATTTAAGTTTTTTTTACTATTGTTAATCATATCATTTCTATTATTATATCCGTAAATTATTTTGAACAAATCATCACAACTAGATTTCGATGCTATTATAGGAGACATTTTTATTGTTTTATGAAAAGTATTATTATATTTATCTAATAAATTATTCAAAATATTATACCATATTCTATTTCCTTTTGCGGTAAAATATTTAAACATAATGCCTTTCAACGTACGATTAAATCTCTCAACGATAGCACATTTAATATCTTTATTTTTACTTGTAAAATGGTAAATTTTTTTGTTATTTAAAAAATTAAGAAATTCTTTATTAAGAAATTCTTTTCCTTGATCAGTCCTTAAATAAAAAGGGGTTCTTAAATTAATAATCTCTTTAAACGCTTTTGTTATTTCTTTACCTGTTTTATTTTTTAACGGCATTGCCCAGGCATATTTTGACAAACAATCAATAACAGTCAAAATATAATTATATCCTTTATTTACTTTTTTAAATTCTTGCATATCTATTAAATCAGCCTCCCATTGATAATCAACGCAGTCAACTATAATTGGGTTACGTATAAATCGTTTCCTAGAAGGTTTGTGTAAAGTATAAGTTATTTGACCACTTAACCATTTTTTAACCTCAGCTAATTTTATATTAGAAATTATATCTTTAGCCGCTTTATATAATTTTAAATCTGTAGAATAACTAGCAGGGTGACTTATATCATAATAAATACTTGTTAGAACTTTTTCTATATCCATTATTTATCAATAGAAATCCAATTCAATTTTTTTAGTTTTGTTTTAACAGGTGATATAGTTGTATATAACCCCTTAACTAATTTATCTTTTATAGTATTATTATATATTGAATTTTTATCTATATTAATTTTTTTTAAATGTTCAATAAACTTATTTTTATATGGTAGTTCTTTATCTATAAATAATGTCATAAGATAATCGGTGATGTTCTCAGATGTGTCTTTCATTATTAGTTTCTCATTATATATATTATTTTTAGCTAAATTTAGTATAATTTCCAATAAATTATTAATCTGATTTACAGGGACTAAAAATACTTTATCCATTAGAATTCTTATTTAAAAGATTATTTAAAATTGGCGCAACAACTGCAGCTAATGCTGGAATTAATATAGGTAAAAACCCACCAGATTGTTTAATTAATTTTTTCTTTGCTGCTTGTGATTTTGGTTTTTTAGCTAATTTTTTTAAAAGTGATTTAAATCTATTAATTTGCAATTGTTGTCTTTTATTTAATCTAATATTACCCTTATTATAGTTTAATGCTATTTCATGTAAAGCATTAAAAAGATCATTATCAGCTACAGATAACAGCAATTTGGATCTTAAATATGGGTTTTTTATTGTTGAAATAAATTTTAATTTATCGTAAGCTTTTTTTAAGGCCATTTTTAAAATTTTATTTATTTATTCTCTATTATTGTTTATCATATATCCTATTGGCCAAATTGATTCTTCTATGGTCAATTTTGAAATTAAACGTAAATATTCTGGTGTGTCGTTTGTTAGATCTACACGTAAATAACTATAAGCTTCATTAGTCGCATCATTATATGCATTAATAAAATAATTCATATTATTAGGATACATTTGTCTAGCTAATGTAGTAACTTGTGTTTTATCTCTAGTGTTTTTAAATAATAAAATATAATGTTGATTAATACTAATAGTTCTCATTGATTTTGCTTGATAAAAACAATTTTGCACAACAAAAAATACACTAAAATTTAAATGATGGGACATTTTTGTAAAAATGTCTTCAAATTTAGGTTCTTTATGGATTGAATTCATCAAGTCATCTATAATTAATATATCAGGTTTTGATTTTTTAATTAAATCTTCAGAGGGTAGTCCTTCAACATAAACAATATTAACAGATTCTGATATATTAACATCAATTAATGGCTGCCATTGACCATATGCCCATAATACACTTAATTTTGATTTGTTTATATTATAAAAATAATTTCTAAAATTTTTTAATAATCTTCTAATTAATAAAGTTTTACCTGTTCCTGTCTGACCGACAACTAAACAATTAAATGGATGTTTAAATTGTAAATGCTTTCGTTCCATGATTTAGCCTAGGGCTATAAAATCGACGCCCTTTATTAACTTTTTAATTGTTAAATATTACGTCATCCCATTTCGAAACATCCGTTATATTTTGACGCTTCTTATTATAATATTTATTAACTTCTTTTAAATTAACGTAAGGACATGTCCTGTGTCTTGCATCATTTCGAACGCATTCAAAAACATGTAACGGCATTGTTCGTATTTCTTCAACATACTGATCAAGTATATAATTATAATCTCGTATATAGTTTCCATTATTAAAGAATATTGATAGCGAATATCTTTCTGGACGCCATCGTTTTTGTAAATTAGAATACAAGTCTTTTAAAAAATTTTTAAAAGAATCATTTTCAAAAAATAATGATATACTTTTATTATGTTTAGATATTATACCAACTGTAAATAATAAAACTTCACATTGAGCCTTATCAAGTGTAAGTATTTCATTAAAATAATTAATAGCACATTGGCGATAATGAGGTATGAGATTACCACTAAATATTTCTTTATTACAATATCTACATATAAATATGTAACAATTGTTACGATACGACTCGGACCAAACTCTAGGCATTATTAACAAAATATTAAAAATTCATATGCTTTTATAGAGGACTAATACCGTGGGCATTATGCGCCCTCTATAAATGTATTATCTAAATACAGTACTATCGTATAAATTAGTATTAGTTATATTTGTTTTTTTTATTAAATACCATTTATTTATATATTTAGTTTTATATCGTTTAAATGTTTGTATTTGTTCATCTGAGAATTCAAAAGTGCATAGCTTTGGTACTCTCACAGCAGGAATGTCTTCGAATATTTGCTCGAATATAAATAAATAATCCATTGGAAGCTTATCTTTATAAAAAAATAAAGCTGCCAAAATCATTGTCTTTCTTGCTTTGTAAATGAATTTGTAAATAGTTTCCACAAATTTATGAAATTCATCATCAAATAAATATGACATAACACTTTTATTACACACTGTTATAATTTGTGTCATGTATAGTAAAATTTCAGTCCTTGCTTCACTTTCCGTTAAATATTTATTATAGTTTTGTTCACTACAATTACGATAGTGTGGTATCAAGTCACCACCATTTACATTACCATCACAATATTTACATTGAAAAATATATTCAGGATCAGAAGCAGGCCACACAGTTTTAAAGACTATACCCATAACTGTATTTTGAACTATAAAAGCTCAATATTTTATATACAAATATTGAGACATGCGCATTAAGGAGCGGTTGTTATAGCCATTGTTAATATTATTTCGTCACTAAAAAAAGAAAAATCGGTGTCTTTATTATAAATATCGTCCAATAAATCTTCATATAAGTAATCACACATTTTAATTGGTTTATTATAAAAAGCTAAAGTATTGTTGTCATTTGATAGTTGTATAGAGAACATATCGTTATTGTTATAACCGTTAATTAACCCTTTAATAATATCGTTAAGAACAAAAACTGATGTAGAATTTAAAACTTTGAAATGCAATTTTTTATCAATTCTATTAAATTTGGGGTATTTATTTTCTATATAATTTATTAATTCCATTTTTTAAAAAATATTCAAGTTAATACCACTATTATTGATTTTATTGCGTCAACATTTAATGTATTTACAATAAATAATATCTTAAAATTTATATGAACGTTATTTTTTACAGTACTTTATTGCATCATCTAAAATTATGACTCATCATACGAGTCTATAATAGTACCCCAACTTCTATATAAAAGAATCAAATTCGATTTGAATTTATAAAATGTCACAAAATACAAATCCGTATCCTATTTTGAATTTAGTTAGAAAGTCGGCGGTTTCAACTAAACGTTATACTAAATTTAATAGACTAGAAAGATCCACTAGTTTTATTATAGAGCATGAGCTTAATCACGAACCTAATTTAGCTCAATTTAAATATGAATTGGAAGAACAGCTGTCCAACTTCATTGAAGAAATGATGCCTGATGCAGATCCTAACGACTATATATCTATTTCAATTAATCACGAAAGTATGGAAACACCTATATATATCGCCCCTATAAAAAAATCTACATTTTCATCTATTATTGTTTTTCAAAGGTTAGAAAAAATATCTCAGAGTTTTAAATCTTTTTTTAATACTAACGAATTTGAGTTAAAGGTTAGTATAAGTAAACAACAATTAGGAGGAAAAAAAACAAAAATTTCAAAAGCTCCGAAAACAATAGAAGAAACAAGCAAAAATAAAATGTCAGTAGTTAGGATTAAAAATAAAGACAATAGTTGTGGATTTCGCGCATTATATGTTTCTAAATATAAAACAGATAATATTAAATGTTTAGATAAAAAAATATGGCAAAACGTGAGAAAAAATTTAAATTTAAGTCAATATACTGGAGCATTACAATTGGCTGAAAAATGTAATATGGATATTAATAATAAACTTGGATATATTGAATGGGAAAAAATTCAACAATGTTTACCATCATATCAAATAGTTGTAATATTTGCGAATGATAGATACAATTATCTATATAAAGGACCGGAAAACAGAAATAAAATATATATAGAGTTTTTTAAAGATCATTATAACGCTATAACCAACATAAAGGGATATTACGGAAAACAGTATTTTTGTGAAACGTGTTTAATTTCATACAACAACTTTTGCGATCATAAATGTGAATTTAAATGTTCTCAATGTTACGACTGTTGTAACGGTGCTTTAATTAATATAACGTGTTTTGATTGTAATAAGTTATTTAAAAGTCAAAATTGTTTCGACATTCACATTAAAAATAAGTTATGCAAGTATATTAAGCAATGTAAAGATTGTCGCATAATATATAAAGCATCAAATAAGCATAAATGTCAGTATTATTTCTGTAAAAAATGTAATGAAAGATATAATATGCAACCACATTACTGTTATATTAAGCCAAAATGTATAGATAAAAGTAAAGAAAGTGATAAAATAAACAAGTTTATTGTTGCTTTTGACATTGAAAGCACGCAAATTGATAATGAACATCAACCTAATTTAGTAATCTCAAAAGTAAAGTGTGATAAATGTACTGAATCATGTGTTGTTTGTATGTCAGAAGAAAGWGTTTTTTGGTGATGATTGTATTAAATTATTTGTAGATTATATTTTTAGCGAATTGGCGTTAAAAGCAGAAAAAAATAACTCAGAAATATATACGTTTGCTCATAATGCTAGAGGATATGATGCACAATTTATTTTAAAAGAATTATGGGGTAGGTATTACGATAAAGTTGAAGTTGTATTGAGAGGAAGGAAAATTTTGTTTATAAAGTGTGGGAATGTTAAAATGATGGATAGTTTAAATTTTTTTTTAATGCCCTTAGAAAAGTTACCAAAAGCAATGGGTTTAGATTTAAGTGTAGTTAAAGGCGATTTTCCACATTTATTTAATTTACCTGATAATTATAACTATATAGGTCAATTTCCTGATTTAAAATATTTTTCTACAACGTATATGAATGAAGATAAGAAAAAATCATTTGAAAATTGGTATAATTCAGAAAAACATAAAGAAGATTGGAATTTTATGCATGAATTAATAAAGTATTGTCGTAATGACGTAGAAATTTTGTTGTTAAGTGTTTTAAAATTTAGAGAATTATTTATAGAAATTACAGGTATAGACCCAATTACTCGATGCTTTACATTAGCGTCGATAGCTTTAGAAGTCTTTACTACAAATATCTTGGGAGAAAAAGAAATGGCCAATACACCTGTAAATAATTATATAAAGTCAAAAAATTATTCATATTCGGCATCTAGTTGGTTGGACTGTATACAAAAGCAAAACAATATTCAATTGAATAGAGAATATAGAATTGGACCTTATTGGGTAGACGGATTTTATAATGATACAGTTTACGAGTTTCAAGGGTGTTATTGGCATGGATGTAAATGCATGTTTAAAGATAATAGAGATGAAAAAATTATAAAGAGTAAAAATGAATTAGTATCACCCAACGAAAGATATGATTATATTATTGATAAATTAGATTTTTTAAGTAAAAAATATCATGTTGTTAGTGTATGGGAATGCGATTTTAAAAAGCAATTAATTAATAATTTAGATTTAAAACAATATTATAATGAAAGATTTAATTATCATAAAAATCATAGTTCAATCAACATTAGAGATAGTTTATTTGGCGGAAGAACTAACAACATTCAGTTTCATCATAGAGTGGAAGTTGATGAAGAAATAAAGTATCTTGATGTTTGTTCATTATACCCGTATGTTTTGAAATATTATCCTTATCCTCAAACGCATCCTACAATTATAAATGAAAATTTTGAATATAGTTTAAAAAGTTATTTCGGTTTTGTTAAATGTAAAGTTTTACCTCCAAAAAAATTATATTTACCTGTTTTACCAGTAATGTCAGATCATAAATTATTATTTCCACTTTGTTTTACATGTGTCAAAAATAAATTACGTAATTGTTTATGTAATAATCGATCAATAAAAGGCACATGGACTACCGAAGAGTTAAAGTTAGCTATTAAAAAAGGTTACGTTATTGATGAAATTTATGAAGTTTTAAATTATGAAAAAGATTATGGAAAAAATAAATTTAAAGATTATATAGATATGTTTTTAAAAATTAAACAAGAAAATAGTGGTTGGCCTGATTGGTGTACAAATGAAGAATTAAAAAATCAATATATAGAAAATTATTATTTAAAAGAAGGGATTAAATTAGAATATAAGAAAATACAAAAAAATGAAGCTTTCAGATTTATAGCTAAATTAATGTTAAATAGTTTATGGGGAAAACTAGCCCAACGCCCAAATCAAAATAGAACATCAATAATAAAAACATTTAATGATTACTGGGAATTAATTACAAATAATTCAATTGAGCTTTTAGGAGAAACTTTTGTAAATGATGAAACTATAATTTATACATGGAAATATATAGATGACGATAGAGATTATGCAAGAAATTATAATGTAGCTGTTGCATCATTTGTGACCGCTTATGCAAGAATTAAATTGTACAATATTATGGAGAGAATTGAAATAATAAGACCTAAAAGTCTCCTATATCATGATACAGATAGCGTAATATTTTATCGTAAATTAACAGATCCAATAATAGAATGTGGTGATTACTTAGGAGATTTAACAGATGAAATTACTAAAGATTATACATGTAATTCAAAATGTATAGAATTTGCTGCATTAGGACCAAAGAACTATGGCTATACAGTACAAAAAGCAGATAATACATTTGTTTCTATATTTAAGTGTAAAGGTATAACTTTACACTATTTAGCTAAACAATGTATTAATTTTGAAATGATGATAAATATGTCTCTAAAATATCGAGACTTTAATGAAAAAGATGTAATTAAAGTACCCCAAAGACAATTTGATATAAATAAATATAACGAGATTAAAACAAGATATTATGATAAAGAATTTAAAGTAACATCTGATAAAAGATTTATTAACGGCCTGTATACGTATCCATATGGTTACAATACAGCCTAATTATCTTTCCCGAACCACTGCATAATGGTGGTCTTTATTCTTTGCCCGATGCATAATGTCGGAATATCTTTCCCAAACCACTGTATAATGGTGGTTCTTTCTGGTTACTAATACCAGCGTACTCTACGAGTAAAAAATCAATAATAGTGCAATTATTCATATAATTATTAACAATGGAGCAAATTTGTGCTGTAGTTGATTGTCAGGGATTTAATTTCTCAGACAGATTTGTACCGCGCGAATTGGCTATTGTATCGGATAATTTATCGCTTTGTATTGAGTTTAACCCACAAATATCTTGGAAAACATTAAGCGAAGCCGACCAACAAGTAGTTTTGTATACTACTAAAGTTAAACATGGGTTATTCTACTTACCATTCAATAATGAAGAACACTGTTACTTACCACACCCCAATGAAATTTACAACATTATTAATGTATTCTACCAACTTATCGCTACCCCAGAGAGACCACTTTTTGCATTTAAAAACTTGCAATTTAAAGAAATACTAAAAAATTGCGATATTAAATGCATTGATCTGGATACAATTAAATTTCCATGCTATAATAATTTAATGGAAAAATTTGGAAACAACTATATTTGCGCCTATCATAAACGACCGCCATCTGGTGTGAAATATATTTGTGCCTATCGTAAAGCCGCGCAAATATTTCGTGAAATCAATAATAGACACGAAGTTTCAATGTAAAATAAGACAAAATGAATACATATTGGTCATCAAAATTTGCACTAAACTTATCTAATAATAAAGATAAGAATTTCAAGCTATGTCAAATTTTAGAAAATAGAAATAATCATTTAATATTTGATATAAGACAAACTAAGAAAGGAAAAAGGACTAAATCTGGAATAACAGTTTTGGTTCCTGAATTTGAATGGTTCAAGAGATCATTAACAAACACTATTAGAGCCGTATCTATATTAGAACACAATAATCGAACATTGAAAATCGATACAACTTTAGATGAACCATTTATTACACTTACAAAAAGCAATGGAAGTGAACGTAAATTGCTTCTTAAAGGTGAAGAGATGAGAATATTGCTCGATAAAATCAACGATATTGAAGAAAAGCTAATTAATCGAGCTGTTGAATTGAATATTGCAACAACATTTGATAACATCTCTTATGTTAATAGCTGGTCAGAATAAATTAACACAGATTTATGGGTGTTTGAATTCCCATAGGGATTTTTTATTTGATTAATATTTTAATTATTTACATGATTATGATATAATATATTAGTTATATTTAATACATTATTAATATAATTATCATCTCTATTTATAATTTTATATATAAAATTAGTTTCGCCTGTTCCATTAATCATTAGAAGTCCTTTGGTTACATTAGCCAGCGCCATTTGCAATTGTATTTGATGGTAGTATTCATGAGTTGAATCGAAGTTGAGATTAAGTTTTTTATCAAAATATAAACATCTTCTTGAACGTTCATCCCTATTTCGCTTAATAAATTCTTTTTGGGAACATGATGTCAAATAATTTATTATATTATTAGTTTTATAAATTATTGGAGTTTTAATTTCAATAACCATCTCAGGCTCATTGTTTTTATTAAATATATAACCATCAATCTCTCCTGTTAGCCAGTAAATAAATGGCGATCTTATGTTTGATCCAATAATAGCATCGAATCCAATGTTTAATAATTTATTAAGGGCTTCAATTTCAGTATTTTGTATTTGTAAATTTTTTGTTATTTGTGTTGATATTTTACGTTTAATAAATGATTGATTAATCTTAATTGTTAAATCTTGAATTTTGTTCAAATTAAATAATTTACAATATAAATAGCTTTCTTTTATAGATATTGTACATTTACTACGGGCTCCAAACCCGTTGATTAATATATCAACCATATCATATAATGATGGCCAATATTTTGTATCATAATAATTTAATTTAAAATTATTATTTAATAGATATATATCAGTTTGTAATATATTATAACATAAAGTATTGATATGAACAGATGATTTAACTGTCATGTTTAAAAAACTTCTGCGAGTATAAATACAATTGCTAAACAATATATATTGAAAGAATTTGAGTTGACGCAATTTTTGGACAACCCACAGTTGCGCACAAAATTTGCACAAAAAATATGCTCAGAAAACTAAAATAAACGATATATTATGATGCAATATTAAAATTTCAATTAATACACTGTTAGTTATGGAACCAAAAATAACTAATATTTGTGCGAAATTTTTTACAAATGATTATATAGATTTAATTGATATATTAGAAAATAAACATTATTATTTATTTAGTAGTAAAAAATTAAATAAACATAAATTTAGTGGGTTAACAGCAAAATATAAGAAAACTAATTTAACATTTATGATTTATAAAACAGGTAATGTAGTTATTACAGGTGGTAAAACAGAAAAAGAAATAACAGAAGCCGTATATGATTTAGTTTATTATCTTAAATTATTACAACCCAGTTTTTCTATAGTAAAAGATTT
This sequence comes from Oppia nitens, assembly GCF_028296485.1. NCBI lineage: Eukaryota > Metazoa > Arthropoda > Arachnida > Sarcoptiformes > Oppiidae > Oppia > Oppia nitens. Next base: position 2,433,459 of record NW_026533191.1, read on the forward strand.
AGTTTTCACTAATTATTGTGCATCTGCTAATTTTGGCACTAAATTAGATATAGTAAAACTGTGTGAAGATAAACCATTAAAATGTTTTTATAATGTTGAAATATTTGTGAATGCAAAATATGATTTTATGGAAAAAATATTCACTATAACACGAAAAGCAAACGTTTTTAGTACAGGTTTGAAAAGCGATGAAATAAATAATCTATTTGAACTACTCTATATAGAATTGAAACCATACATTACACCATAAAATTTCGTCACTAAATATTATACGCATGCGTTACATTACTATATATAATAACTAAATTTTTAATTTACTTTACATTTGCTCGAAAATGTCTGAACCATCGACATCTAAGCAATGTTTTAATACTGAATCGCTATTGAAATCTTTGAGTGAAACCGAAATTGAATACAATTATAGTGTATTTGATAATTCGGGTTCTCAAATATGTATTCATAATAATACTGAATATAAATGCGATATATGTGCATTTAAACAATTTGATTATTATAAAAAAAAATATTTATATTTTGAATCTAATCGAATAAATACATTTATTAATTGGCCAGTTGCTTATCATTTAATTAAACAATTGGCTAGTGAAGGGTTTTATTTTGAAGGAAATATAAATACAATAAAATGTATATTTTGTAATAAATTTGAAAAAATTAAAGATTATAATGCATTATTTTATTTACAACATGACAATTGTGATAAAAGTAATAACATAAAATCACTTGATTCTGATTCTGATGTCACTAAATTATGTTTATATCATATATTTAGTGACTGGTCTATAACCGGTATAATTAACGCTTTAAATAGTATAAGAAAATATATACATGAATTAAAAGGCTCAACAGATATTCAAAATCATTATTTAATTGATGAATTTCAATTGTGGTTATTTAAAACATATGGCAAACCTAAACTATTAACATCTAGAGATACATGTCAGCAGTATACTTTAGGTCAATTTAAACCTTAACTCTTTTCTATCTGTCTGGTGCATAAGGCCAGAATATCTTTCCTGGCTGCCGCATGATGGCGCCACTGTCGGTGCATAATGCCGACCGTGTGAGTCAATACTCCACGAGTGATGACTCATAGTATAATCAAAACATAGATGTCGCTATTGTTCAGTTTTCTTCCCTCTCTTTACTCTCGACTACTGCTTATATATTGTATTCCTCTTTCCCCATTACTATAGCATAGCATACATTAGCATAGAATTACTGCATATGTATTGTATTCCTCTCTTACCCCACTACTACAGCATAGCATACATTAGCCTAAAGTTACTGTATATGTATTGTATTCCTCTCTTACCCTACTACTACAGCATAGTGTGCATTAGCCTAAAGTTACTGTATATGTATTGTATTCCTCTCTCACACCACCCTACTAAAGCATAGCATACATTAGCCTAAAGTTACTACATATGTATTGTATTCCCCGTCTCTACTTTCGAATACTGCTTATGCTATGCTTGTACGTTTAGATTGTTTACTGTATTGTACCTACTGCTCTCTCAGCGGTATATAGTATATGCTTTACTTTAGTTTCTATTGTTATTCCCCGTCACTACTCTCGACTACTGTTTATGCTATGCTTCTACGTTTAGACTCTTTATTGTATTTTACCCACTGCTCTCTCAGCAATATATAGTATATGCTTTACTTTAGTTTCTATTGTTATTTCCCGTCACTACTCTTGACTACTGCTTATACTATGCTTCTACGTTTAGACTCTTTATTGTATTTTACCCACTGCTCTCTCAGCAATATATAGTATATGCTTTACTTTAGATTCTATTGTTATTTCCCGTCACTACTCTCGACTACTGCTTATGCTATGCTTCTACGTTTTGACTCTTTATTGTATTCTCCCCACTGCTCTCTCAGCGATATATAGTATATGCTTTACTTTAGTTTCTATTGTTATTCCCCGTCTCTACTCTCGACTACTGCTTATGCTATGCTTCTACGTTTTGACTCTTTATTGTATTCTCCCCACTGCTCTCTCAGCGATATATAGTATATGCTTTACTTTAGTTTCTATTGTTATTCCCCGTCTCTACTCTCGACTACTGCTTATGCTATGCTTCTACGTTTAGACACTTTATTGTATTCTCCCCACTTCTCTCTCAGCAATATATAGTATATGCTTTACTTTAGTTTCTATTGTTATTCCCCGTCTCTACTCTCGACTACTGCTTATGCTATGCTTCTACGTTTAGACTCTTTATTGTATTTTACCCACTGCTCTCAGCGGTATATAGTATATGCTTTACTTTAGTTTCTATTGTTATTCCCCGTTTCTACCCTCGACTACTGCTTATGCTATGCTGCTACGTTTAGACTCTTTATTGTATTTTACCCACTGCTCTCTCAGCGATATATAGTATATGCTTTACTTTAGTTTCTATTGTTATTCCCCGTCTCTACTCTCGACTACTGCTTATGCTATGCTTCTACGTTTAGACTCTTTATTGTATTCTCCCCACTTCTCTCTCAGCAATATATAGTATATGCTTTACTTTAGTTTCTATTGTTATTCCCCGTCTCTACTCTCGACTACTGCTTATGCTATGCTTCTACAATTAAACTCTATTGTATTCTATCCCACTACTACAGCATAGCATACAGTAGCCAATAAGAGTAACAGATAACTTTAGGAAAGTTTGTAAATTTTATTTTAAATTCATTCTATCTCTAGTTTTATAACTGTTCGGTCGCATTTATTAGTATTATATAAAAGTGCTAACTATGACTACAACTAAAACTACTACTATAACTGCTATGGTCCGCTGCGATATTTGCTTAGCCGACTATGAGTTTCATTTAGCGATACCAATGGAACATGTGGTACAGTCGGCCTGTGATCATCCGGTTTGCCGAGACTGCTTCGACCAGATTTTGGAACGGCAATTTAATAATTGGGTGAGTTATTAAATATATTCAATAATAAAAATTATATACTTACTAATAATAATTCTATTCTAGTTTAATAATTCAACTCGACCACGGGATCAAAGACCACCCAATTATCACTATTGTGAATTTTGTCGCCAACAATCTTATCCCGAGACGTTTGATGACGATGAGTCGAATGAAGACTCAGATGATGACGGGATCAACGTAATTTTGGATAACGACGATGCCTTTATGGAGGCGCTATACGGGCCAGCGGCGAATTGGGAAATGGTAGATGATGATGTGTACCAAAACATCATCAATATCATCAATGGTGGTCCACCCAATCAACCTATGGAGATTGAGGTTATTGACATAGCAGCCGAAGATACCGAAGATGACGACTCCGATATTATTGTGATCGGCGAAATCAACTCTGGCAACTTTATTCAATATTAATATAATTTTTTATATAACTATATAATTTTATATAATCAATATCTATAATTATTATTTTATATATTTATTGTACTCTAATAACTATATATAAAAATATTTTTTATTAGCTAATTTATTTTATAATACTATTAATTATATGTAATCTTACTTTATAATAATAATTAATAAAATATTTTAAAATTTAAATAAATGTTTTAAATTAATTAATAATATATTGCTATAAATAAACTTTTAATTAAAATAATTATGCATTAAATAAAAAATATTGGTTTGTATTTAAAATATTGGGTTAGTAGTTATGGCTAATTAGGTGAGGGTCTATCATACAGTAAAAGGTATGGTATAGTAAATTTAGAAATTTTTTACAAAAAAAATATCCATTGCGGCATTTATTTTAGTTAATTATCTTAAATATACATTAATTAAGTATTAAATAAAAAATAAATCAGGCATTTAAACTCTTGGGTTAATTAGTTATGGCCAATTAGGTGAGGGTCTATCATACTGTATAAGGAATGTATATAATTTTAGTTTTAATGATTTTTTATAAATAATCTATTAGATATAAAAATTATTTTTATTCTCTTAATTAATTCTATACTAGTGTAGTTTATAATAGTATTTTTTCCTAATTGATATCTTTAATAGTTTGATTGTATTGCCCGATCAATGGGCGACATATATACTGTATGCATGTATATATGTAAACTTTAAAAATTTATTACAGTAAAACTATCCAGTGTGGCATTTATTTTAGTTAATTATCTTAATTATACATTAATTAAGTACTAAATAAAAAATAAATCAGGCATTTAAATACTTGGGTTAATTAGTTATAGCTAATTAGGTGACACCTTATCATACTGTATAAGGAATGTATATAATTTTAGTTTTAATGATTTTTTATAAATAATCTATTAGATATAAAAATTATTTTTATTCTCTTAATTAATTCTATACTAGTGTAGTTTATAATAGTATTTTTTCCTAATTGATATCTTTAATAGTTTGATTGTATTGCCCGATCAATGGGCGACATATATACTGTATGCATGTATATATGTAAACTTTAAAAATTTATTACAGTAAAACTATCCAGTGCGGCACTTAATTAAGTAAATTATCTTAAATATATAATAATTAAGTACTAAATAAAAAATAAATCAGGCATTTAAATACTTGGGTTAATTAGTTATAGCTAATTAGGCGACACCTTATCATACTGTATAAGGAATGTATATAATAATGTTTAATGATTTTTTATAAATAATCTATTAGATATAAAAATTATTTTTATTCTCTTAATTAATTCTATACTAGTGTAGTTTATAATAGTATTTTTTCCTAATTGATATCTTTAATAATTTGATTGTATTACCCAATCAATGGGCGACATATATACTGTATGTATGTATGTATGTAAACTTTAAAAATTCATTACAGTAAAACTATTCAGTGCGGCACTTAATTAAGTTAATTATCTTATGAATAGAATAATTTCGGATAATATAAAATTTATTTGAAATGACTGAATTCATGGGGTCACCCGTGAGACCCGATAATTCAAATGGGTAAAATTAATTTAATTGTTGATTAACGGATTGGCATATAATTATTTTTAAGCTTTCTATCGATAGATATTAATAATATAAAGATTATAAAAAAAAATTAAATTAAAATATTATTTAATATAAAAGTTATGGCCGGACTTAGAATTACCCGATTTTAATTATCCGATTTGTAATTAAAGGGGTAGGGTCAGGTATAATTTTATGTTTCCAATCGATAGATATTCATTATATAAATATATTTAAAAAAAGTTTGAAATTAGAATATCATTTAATAAAAAAGTTATGGACAATTTCGTAATTTACCGAATTTAATTACCCGATTTTTAATTAAGGGTTGGGTTCGGTTATGATATTATGATTCCAATAGATAGATATTTATTATATAAATATATTTTAAAAAGTTTTAAATTAAAATATCATTTAATAAAAAAGTTATGGTCTGACTTATAATTACCCGATTTTAATTATCCGATTTGTAATTAAAGGGGTGGGTTCGGGTCTGATTTTATGATTCCAATCGATAGAACTAATTAATATTATGGTATAATTATAATTTCGTTTATAAATAATGATTACTATTTTAGATATAAAAGAAACAAATAATTACCCGAATATTACCCCTTTAGGGGTATAATTATTACAAAAATTAATTTCCATTAATTAGTACTAATTAATATGGTACTAATTAAAAAACTTTAATGTATAAATTAATTATAGTTTTTAAAATATAAGTATTTATAATTATTGAGTTTCCCGAATATCGGGCATCGGGTGGCCACTGACCATAATTAAATTCACTAATTAATTAATTTACCTTCATAGGTAATTAATATTAAAGTTTGGTTTCTTAATTATGTTCGGTTAATTAGTAATTAATTTTTAAAAATTTAATTAATTACATCATTTATTGTCGTAGTTTATTGTTTATACCTTAAATATAACGGTTTTTAGTTTGTTGATGTTTTGGATGGAATGTCGGTCCCCACAAGTGATCATCAAATTAATTTAATTAGTGATTTATTTATTAAGTTTGGTGTCAATATCTCCGAAAAACCATCTTTTAATCGCCAACTCTTCATTGAAATACGAAGAATATTAAAAATCAGCGCTAATCGGGATGTAAGTACACTTTATATTTTTGTTATTTACTAATATACCAATAATACTAACTGTTTTTTCTATTAGACATCAGAGCGTACTCTGAAAAAACACATACACACGCATTTTTCAAGACATTTTACGCGCTATATTCAAATGGAAAAAATGCAAGATTTTCAACCAATGACTGTCGCTGCCTTGTCATCGTTGGCCAAGAAAATTATTCAAGATATTCGCTCCACAAATGACGTCATTATTGACAAAGATTTCATCGAGAATTGTCAATATTATTTGAAGCAAAATCTTCGGCCAAAAAAAGTGAATTCTTCGGAAATCAAGAAGATTCCTCGGAAGACACTAAATATTCCGGACGAATATAATTATTGTATCGTTAACTCTAAGACTAACGGTGAATGTGTGACGTCTTCCCTCAGTTACCTTTTATTCGGTAATCTTCAGTGGTCGTCAATTACAAGAGTGATGATTGTTTACTCTTGTTTATCGGGAGATAAAGGTATATTTTAAATTATTTATATTTATGGTTTGTTTATTATTTATTAATACTTTTATATTTTCAGATAGGGCATTGGCCATCGCTCATCCACATCCGGAAAACTCGAGACACGACGAGTATATCAATACTGATGATATACAAGAATTTGAAAAGTATTGGCGAATAAATGTCACCATTTATTGGAAAATATTGGCCAAAAATAAAGAAAATTCTTGTTTGAAGCCTCAAGTTACGATTGAAGATCCACTTCAATCATTATCGCTTCTTTGGACGTCATCCGGCAACGTCTTTCATTCATATCCTATTTTTTTTAAATAATAATTATTTATATTTATTTATTTATTTTATGTAATCTAGTCATTTATATATTTATATATATTTAAATAAATTATTTATTTACTTAATTAATTAGTTTATTTATTAACCAATCAAAGCCTCCTGGAGGCGTACCATTATTTCCCATGTTAAAGTCTCATTAAAACCTCAAATCATATACCTCCTACTGTAAATAAAAAGTAATATTAAAAATTTATTAAATAAAACACTAGATATAGTTTTATTTTATAACAAATATTTACTTATTGTATTTGTTTTGATTAATTAAATAACTATATAAATACTCAATCTATGTATTGAAAAAAAATTATTATTATTAGTTTATTTTCATTTAACATAGTATTTTAAGTTTTATAATAAAGACTAAATTTTTTAAATTTTTTTTTAATTCAGCATTATTAATCATGAATAAAATTCAACTAGCCACTTTATTACTATTGGTAGCACTGGTATCATAGGTCGAGAGCATTTGAGACTCATCGGCTCATATTAGTTCTAAATGTGTAAGGGTCAGTTTTTTAATTTTTATTTTGAAGAAAATATATTGTTGAGAACTAAAGTTAAAATTGCATTTTAAATGGTATTTTTATCATTACGAGATAAGATAACCATATTACCATTACCATAACAATATTTATTTTTTAAATAAAAAATTCAACTCTATGATTGGATTTTCTCAAATGCTCTCGATCTCTGACTGGTATGCATCACCCAGTTGGCTATCACTGTTGAAGGTATATAATTAAATAATTTAATTATATATGGTATATATAATTTCAATAATAAAAATTATACTTGGTATATTTATGTATTATTTATAATGAGTTTGATGAGTAGATTATAATAATTATAATTATTAATGTATTTAAAATTATACTATATTTAAAATTATAAATAATTTATGATTTAATTTCATTAAAATTTTTATGTATATTTTAAAAATTAATTGATTTTTTTAAGATATTAAATTGTTTTAATAAATCCCTTCAATTAATTAATAGGTTGTCTGACTGCTGGCACCGCCTGCAAAATGGACGGTTCGTGGGGTAACTGTTGCAGTGGTTTCTGTTTACAACAAATTGGCGAAACACAGGGAGTCTGTACCTAAACAAACAAAACAAAAATTGTTGTGTCAATGGGTTGGACCATAAAAAACAAACATTGGGCTAAAAAAAACTAATTGCTTATAAAATAAAATTTTTTTATCAAGTTTTTTATATTAAAATTATTGTTTGTCTATATAACTAATATAATCTGATATAATTGTATTGTATTAATATGTATTGTCATTTATTATTTTATTATTATATTATATTATTATTATAATTTTTTGGCCCAATTTTTTCAAAAAAAATAAATAAATTATTTTGTGTGTTAAGTTTAATATTTTTTTAAATATTAATTTAAATAATTATTTATGATTTTTTGTTTAAATATTTTTTTATAAAAATATTTTCTAATAATATAACTATTATAAATCTTACAAAAAATTTTTTATAAAATCATTTTAATCTATAAATTTCTATCAATGTTTATAAATATATTTATAATTTATAAAATTATTTTTTATTTTCTAATTATTTTATAAACTATAATATTAAACTAGAAATAACTATTATATTTAAAAAACATTTTAATATAAAATTTTTTTATTTGAAACAAAGATTTATTTAATTAATTTTTTTTAATTGTTTAAATATTAATTAAACTAAAATCAAAGTTATTTAATTTATCAGGTAACTATTTACAATAAAATTTAGTATTAAATGTTGTTTTTTGGAAAATTTTTTACTAACACTATTTATTTTGATAAAAATAATTTCATATACAATATAATCTAACTAAATAATCATGATAATTTTTTATGCAATAATATAATAATGTACATGTATATTGTTTTATAAAGTTATTTAATCTAATTTATTATATTATTATTATTATTGTATTATCTGTGAAAATGTTTATTTTATGATTATATTAATGTTTATTAGAAATTTACTATAAAAAATTTATCTATTATATTTTTGTTTGTAAATATTTTTAATCAGTAAATAAAATTACTTATGATTATTTATGTAATTATTTAATAATTTATAATACGATTTATAAATCATTGATCTATTTATTTAATTATTTATAAAACAATTCTATGAATTTAAAAAAAAAAGTTTTATATATATAATCATTTTTATGTGCAATAAAAATTTTGGCAAAATATCATTTTTTATTATTAAATAAATATTGATTTTATTATTGTTATATTATTATTTTCAATAAGTATATAAACGCTAAATTTTTGATAGAAATAAAAATATTATTATAAAACTTTAGTGAGTAAATTACAACATTTAACTTAACTAAAAATTAATTAAAATATTGTTGTAATATATACAATAACATTATTAATTAATCATGAATAAAATTCAACTAGCCACTTTATTACTATTGGTAGCACTGGTATATATTACCCAGTTGGCTATTATTGTTCAAGGTATATTAAATTATTTTATTATGATTTTATTTGATAAAATAATTTCAATAAAACTTTTCAATAAATTAATTGATTTTTAAAATTTTTAAATTGTTTTTAATAAATCCATTCAATTAATTAATAGGTTGTCTGACTGCTGGCACCGCCTGCAAAATGGACGGCTCGTGGGGTAACTGTTGCAGTGGTTTCTGTTTACAACAAATTGGCGAAACACAGGGAGTCTGTACCTAAAAAAACAAAACAAAAATTGTTGTGTAAATGGGTTGGACTATAAAAAACAAACATTGGGCTAAAAAATTATTTCCTTATAAAATATAATCTTTTTAATCAAGTTTTATATTAATATTTAGTTTGTTTGTCATACTTATAATAACTAATATTATTTTTTATATATTGTATTGTATCTTATATTGTCTCTACTGTATATTTTGTTATTATTATTATTTTTTTTTTGCTCAATTTTACTAATAAATTATATTGAAATAATACTATACTAACTATATTGTTAACAATAAATGAAATAAATTACTGATGAAACATATAATTATGAAAATATTTTTGTACAAAATTAAATATTTTTAATAACTTATATACAATATATATAATAATATGATTTAATAGAAGAGTTATAATTTAAGTTTATTTTTTAGAAAAAAAACTTTAGTAAAGATTATACAGATAATTATAATTGAAAAAATTTTATTTTTATTTTAATTATTAAACTATAGTTTAATTATTAGACATAAATATCAAGTAATTAAATAAAATAGTTAATTAATTAAATATTTATTAAATACAATTATTGTTGTTTGTAATAATTATTATTAAATTGTTTAGTATTATTAGGATACTATTAATTAGGACTATAAGCAAACTTTATTTAACTATTACTAATTTTAATTATACTAGCTTGATAAATAAAAATAAATAAAAAAACTAACTAGAACAGTTTCTAGGAATTTCTAATCATAATTATTTATACAAATAATAGTTAATTGTTTTATATAATAAAATAAAATAAACAAACAAAACTAATCAATTATATATTGCAATAATAAATAATAATAATACTTAGATAATAACAAATTGATTGATAAGTTTTTTAAATGCGCAAAATATTGACTATAATTTTTTTTATTGAGAGTATATATATATAAGTAGTTATTGTTTTCTAAGCTAATTATTAATTTGTTGTTAATAATAATTTGTAAATATAATTAATTAAAAAAAGAAAAGTTAACTAGCTAAAAATAATTTTTTTTTGCTTAACATTATGTACAAAAATCAGCTAGCTACATTATTTCTAGTGATTGTCCTAGTATATATCACTCTATTAACTATCGTTGTTAAAGGTATACAATATTTTTAATTCAATATTATCACACTTTGTGAAAATATATATAATAAGAAAATCAATTTTTTAATTTTATAAATATATATATAAATATTTTATTTTTCAAAAATAAACATCAAGTTAATATAACATTTAATCTGAGGAAAAAATATTATTATTTTTTATTGTATTCAATTAGGTTGTATCGATACGGGCTATCCGTGCAAAATGGACGGTTCGTGGGGCACCTGTTGTACTAAATTTTGTTTACAACAAATTGGCGAAACTACCGGCACATGTAGTTAATAATGTGTATGGTTTGGCTGGTTTGATGGTTATGGGCATATACTGGTGCTCTCATTTAAATAATATTACTTCAAAAATTTTATAATTATATAAATATTATTTATATTATATAATATTCATATTTATTTTTGCTTAATTATACAGTAATTTATATGTATAAATATAATTTAAAGTATAAAGTATTATATTTAATAAACTGTAATTTTTTATTTAATAGTTAATATATCTATTTTTTAAAAAAAAAACTAATAAATAATTAACATTAGACTGAGAGATTAGTTATTATTAAATTAATAATTATTTATAACAAATAATTTGGTTTTAATAATTTTTTTTAATAATATATGAATTTATAAAATTTTTAAATATATCTATATATATTTAACATTGTTATTTGATTTAATAAATATTTTTAAAAATTGAATGTTGAGTTTTGAAATATACATTATTTTTGTTGTTGTTGTTGTTGTTAAATAAGTTAATTATATTATATATTTAATTAAATATAATTTTATTTTTTTTCAATAATAATTTATCGATTACTAGTAAATAGCATTAGGCCGGACAACAATATTATAACCAATTCAAGTGCAACCCATATATACATATAGGCCAACAATATGTAGCCGTGCATAGCGGCCAATGCCCACGTAATCAATCGGGTTAATAGCGATACAATGGCAATGGACAGGTAGACTACTAATGGTACAGTAGTTGTTGCTGATTGATGACTGTCCGCATTGTTTTTATTATTATTGGCTGCATATATACCTAGCAAACCGTATAGGATTAACAGTATGGCCAGACTGGCCAATTGTCCGCCGAGAAAATTGCCGCACATTAGCCAATATTTTTTGAAATTAATATTACCCATGATAAACATTACAATACCGCCAACAATTAGACCCAGATTAATTATGGTAAATGTGTTGCGCAATATTGCGGTTAATGTACTATCACGTTGTCGGTGGTGACCAGGTTGCATTTTTTTAAATAGAGATAAATAAATAATTATATATATATAAATAATAATAATAATTGTCCAGGATTATTATTATTATTTGTTGTTGTTATTGTTATTTTAGTTTGTTTAGTTGAAATTTTTTATTTGATTTTTATTATTATGAGTTTACAATTAATGAATATATATTAAAAAATATTAGTTATTGTTTGACATTTAACACTTAATATTAATTTTATTATTTTTATTATTTTTATTAAAAATTTTAATTTAAAGTTTTATTGTTGTTGTTGTTTGTTTATTATTAAATTCAACAAATATTAAGTAATTAAATAATAATAATAATTAATATAATAAAAATATTTTCATCATATAATTATTAAAATGTATGCAATTATTTTATGCATTTTATAAATTTTTTTATAGCATAATCTATCAGTCCATATATGAATTATATATCAATATTATTATATTAATAGAAAATTCAATAAACAACACAATTATAATGTTAGTGTAATTTTATTAAAAAAAAATTTGCTATTAATTATATAGATTATAATAATATTGTTTTTTTCTATTGCTGTATATTATATGCAATAAACAGGAGACGGACATCAATTATAACATAAATTTATATATTTATAAAATAAATTATATTATTAGATATAATAAATATTACTTAATCTTTTTTTTTTTTATTTAGTTGATTGCAAGTTAATAATGAAATAAAATATTAAAATTTATTTTTTTAAATAATAAAAAATTATATTTGTTTATAATACTGGTTTTAACAATAAAATATTTAATTATAATTAACTATTATTAACTATTTACAGTAATTAATATTATAAACATAATTATTATAATTTTTATTTCATTACAGTATATACAGTACATAATATACTGTATATATGTTATATAATTAATTTTTATTTATATTATTAACTATAAATAATTACGACTATTATATGTGTTTATCAGAAATTGCATTTTATTTTATTATATTTAAAAAAGTCAATATTTGTCGGTAACTTTTATTTGTTAATGAATTTGCTATAAGTTTAGGAAATAATGTCATGATTTATGTCATAAATTCATAATACAGTAGAGTTTATTGAGAAACTAAATGCAAAACTAGAAAATAATAATATTATTTATATAAACAAAAATCTATAGTATATTTTTATTTATTAATTATTTATTTTTATTTTTAATATATACTGTACATTGATACAAAAAAAAATTAACATAATAAACCAATAAACTAGAATAATTAATAAATAAAACAACAAAAATTTATTTCATATATTAAATATACTTTTTAAAAAAAAAATTCAATTACAACAAATTATATATACAGTATATATAGTATTCTAGTGTATTAGCTTATAAATTATATATTTTACTACAATAATAATTAAATATAAATATTAATTATTATTAAATATAATTACTACAATAACTAATTAATTAAATTTTCAAATTATTATTATATTTATATAATCATAATCAGTTTAATACATTTATATGAAACATTGACAACATTGATCAATAGGTATAATGCACTGGGGCTATTATGCATTTAAATTATTAGATTATGATAAAATTAATGACAATATGATGACTACTATCGATCCCTATGACACTAGTATGTCATTGGATAGTATGCTTGTGTGGGGCTGTCGGTCCATATCTAACACTACTACTGGCCATTGCTGGCCATAGTGTTTGTCATTGAAATCAGTGATCTAATTGAAACCAATGTTAGATATTTTATAAAATTAATTTTCATTAATTATATTTATAAATGTTATCTATATTTGAAACAATTTATTGTTACATAGTCTACATATAATTTTAATTAATAAATATTAACAATATTTTAGATGATATATAACTTTATCTAATATAATATATATATATATACACCTGTATATGTTATTTATATATTGTATGTAAAACTATGTTAAACTAAATTTATTTATATTATAATTTGCAAAAAAATATATATCTGTTATTTACTTAAAAAATTATTTATAAATAAAACACAACAACAATAACGCTTTTATTTTTTAAGTAACTTAATATTAAGTAATTAAAAGAAATATGTTTACTTCAAAATTTTAATTAATTAATTAATAAATTAATTTTGATAATATATAATTTATATTATAAATACAGTATATAATTACATATACTGTTTACTTAGAAATAAAAATAATTACATAAATACAATTTGTGTGTTTCAAAAAAATAATTAAATAAATTTATTTTTAAATATATTTATATATAATAGTAAACTAATTATATTATTATCTTTTTTTTTAAAAAAAGTTATTTTTTTACAATAATTTTTTATTAAATTAATTAATACAACAATTGACAATATGTTTAGAAAAAACAGTAATCAACTACTGTTCCCAATAATAATAATAACGGCGTCGGCATTGATGATAACCATCCCGCCGGTCACATCCCGGTGCCCGCCATACAATCTGGTCAATCCGTGCGTATGTAGCGAATCAACTAACAGCTTAATGTGCGTCAAAAGTCGTGACCAAGATTTTAATAGTATAGCCGGCGGACGACTGCAACAAATATTCAACAATATTAGCCAATACTACGCGGCCGCCGACGCCAACAACATCGGAGGTAGTAAACACTTTGATCAGCTAATGGTGGTCAACACCGATCAGCGTGAGTTTGGACCCGCAATGTTGGCCAACTTGACCTTTGATCGGGTGTTCATCTACGAACATCAGTTGTCACGTATACATTCCCAACTGTTTGCCCGTACCCGTCAAACTGTCCGACAAGTCTACATGAATGTACTGTCGCTGATGGACAGTCCGACGGATGGTTACAGTGTGTTTCGGGCACTTGCATCGCTGGTCAATGTCGAGAGCGTGCACCTGGATTTGGATCTAATATTGACGGCTATACCGGAACACGCGTTTCGTACGTCTAGCGTAAGTGAAAAACAAACTAAGCTCCGGGAGATAGCCATCAGCGGTATGATCGACCAGATTGGCGACTACGCCTTCGAGGACATACCCAATCTGCGTAAACTGCAGCTACGGGCCAACGAACTGAACGAACTTAGTCCACATTGTCTGGCATTTAAGCCATCAGTCATGGATGGCAGTGGTGTGCCGGAGGAACTGGAGCTTGACTTGTCGTACAACAAGTTATCGGCCGAAACCATAGCCCCCGGCTCGCTGTCCAATACTAACCGTCGACTGGACATCAATCTGGACAACAATAAGGTTCACTATTTAGACGAATCGGTATTCGGGTCGCTGGTCACTGGCAACCGATTGACTAGACTGTCGCTGGCCGATAACGGTCTAAACTGTTCGGACTGTCGCAGCCATTGGCTACTGGGCTACAGGTCTACTCACGAAAGTCGTATAGTGGGCGCCCATTGTCTGGACAGTCCCGCACATACCATATGGACTTATCAGTGGTCGCCGTGCGCCGGTCTAACAACTAAGGATAGTACTACTACCAGTAGACCAGTCAGCACCGGTAATAGTCTAGCAATCAGTCAACAACAAGTGATGATTACATTTGTTGCTATTATTATCATTAATTGGTGTTTTTAAATGTTATTAAATGCAAGTCTAGTAGTTAATTATGATAATAATGATAATATATATAAATACTATAATATAATATAAAAAATAACATTAATGTTTTATCAATATATAGGGAGTATATAGTATTGTATTTTTGTTATGTATCATGCAATAACTTAATGTGTATAAATTTATTTTTTGATTAAATGATAATTTTTTATTAACTTTTTTTTAAAAGATAGTAATGATATATATATATATATTAATTATATTAGTTTGTTTTTATACAGTATAAAGTTTACTAAACATAAAAAATAAAAATAAAAAAGTTTTTCAATAGTATTAGTTATTACAAGCAATTTCTATACAGTAGTCTGAAAACAACAAAAATAATAATAAAATAATAAAAAATCATTATTATTAGTATAATTATTATTATTACTATATGATAATCATTGTAGGTTATATTACTAGTTATAAATAATATATATATATATATACAGTATATACAGTATATTTATCTATGTCATATGATATGCTACTATAATATTGAATTAAATATAATGTAAAAAAAAATTTACACAATAAAATATACAACAAAATTTATTTTTAAAATTTATAATTGTTTTTTATGGTTACTTTTTTTTAATAATAATTAAGTACACCCATACATACAGTACTATGTATATAGAAATTAACATACAATTAGTGCTAATTGTTTGGGCACTTTTAGTAGCCATTGTCACCACCCGGTGCCCGGACACCAATCTATTATATCCGTGCGAGTGCTCCGAATCGACCAATAGCTTGATGTGCATCAAAAATAGTGACCAAAATTTTAACGGTACCTACGGTTTGCAAAAAGTATTTACCGCTATTAGCCAACAGTCTGGCGATAGTAGCCGTAAACACTTTGATCAGCTAATACTGACAAATACCGACTCCAGGGAATACGGACCGGAAATGTTGGCCAACTTGACGTTCAAACGTGTGTTTATCTACGAGAACCAACTCATACGTATACATTCGGAACTGTTTACGAGGACAGCCGATACGGTCACTGAGATCTATATAAATGCATTGTCGCTGACGGACAGTCCGGCCGACGGCTACAGTTTGTTCCGGGCGTTGGCATCGCTGGTCAACGCGGAGACTGTGCGCTTGGATTTGGGTATTGATTCGCTGACCGAAATACCGGCCCACGCTTTCAACGGCGGCCAACAACGGCAACAACAACAAACTCGGCTTCGGGAGTTGGCCATCAGCGGTACAATCAATACTATCGGTGACTATGCTTTCGAGGCCATACCTAATCTGCGTAAACTACGACTAATGGGCAATCAATTGCTAGCACTGGGCAACTATAGTCTGGTATTTCGCAAGTCGCCACTGTTATCGGCTGATAATAGTAGTAGTAGTAGTAGTAGTAGTAGTGAGGAACTGGAGCTTGACTTGTCCTACAATAAGTTGTCCGCCCAGACCATAGCCCCGGGTGCGCTATCCCATGTCAATCGTCCAGTGAATATCAATCTGGACAACAATCAGATCCGTTTTCTCGATGAATCGGTATTCGGGCCACTGGTCACCGCCGACGATGACCATCGATTATTGACTAGACTGTCCATCAACAATAACTGGCTAAACTGTTCCGACTGTCGATCCTATTGGCTACTAGACTATCGATCAACACTTGAGAGTCGTATTGTGGGCGCCCAGTGTCGGGACAGTCCCGCACATACACTGTGGACACATCCGTGGACACTGTGCGGTGGTATCAACTCTACTACCATCAGTACAGGAACCGGTAGTTTAGCCATACCTAACCAATTGTTGACAATGATTATACTTATCGTAGTTTATTATTATTATTAGTAATTAGTTTTTTTTAAAACATGTTTTATCTAAAAAAAAAGTTTAGTATTTTTCCAATAATAATAATAATCTAATCGTTATTTATATTATAGTATATTTTTATTGTTAAGTAATTTTATTATTTTTTTTTAAAAAAATAGTTAAACACTTGATTATAATTAACAATAATTATTTAAATAGTTTTTAACATTAATATATATATTTAAAAAAAATATATATATTTTTCGTATTTTCACATATTCAAAGTTATTCATAAACAAAAATAAAAATATAGTTATAATATTTATATTAATTAAATATTTACAATTTGTTAGTTGAAATTATTATTAATTTATTTTAAATAAAATAAACTATAATATAAATTTTATATAATAACAAGTTTAATTTTCAAAAAAAAACTTAAAAAGTTTTGTTTTCTGAAATCTATATGAGCCTTTTTAGTGTGTGTGTGTGTGTCTGTCTGTAGCATTTCATTTTATGAATTCTGAAATTCTGACTTCAGATTCGGTTAGAGGACTACTAATAATGTATTGAAAAGTTGCATCAAAATTTTGATATCTCTTCGGGAACATAGAGAAAATGGCGGCCAAAGTAAGAAAAATTTTAAGAAATTTTTTTTAAGTATAGATTTGAATAAAGCATCAAAAACAAGAATAAAAAATATACATTAAAATTTTGATCTTTTCGGGAACATAAAAAAATGGCGGCCAAAGTAAAAAAATTAGGTAAAAATTTTAACGTTTAGAATTGTAAAGAGCATCAAAAAATATGATATAATATATCAGTATAATTTTTTTTTTAAATGGTGGCAAAAGTATAAAAAATTTTAAGAATTTTTTTTTAAAGTATAGATTTGAATAAAGCATCAAAAACAAGGATAAAAATATGCATTAAAATTTTGATATCTACGGGAACAAAAAGAATAAGTATAAGCGGCAAAAGTATAGTTATTTTTATGATTATTTTGTTATACTGAATCATTTGATACCATACATGACAATATTTATATTATGTATATTTGACCAGTCTTTAAATTTTTATATGTTATTATATAGACGCTATGATTATACAAACTAATGGTTTTCAATGCTATTCAAGTTTTTTTTTCTGAAAATGCTTTCTAGCATTCTTAACTGGTTTTTAATAAAAAGTATTAAGTAAACTACTATTTAAATACAATAATATAAATAATTTATTTTGCAATAAATTATTTATATCAATACATGCTGTTTATTAATTTATTAATTTCCAATAATAACATTGTTTATTAAAATTAAAAAAAAATTAATTATTAATTTTTTTTGAAATTACAAATATAATATAATTTTTTTTTTGAATAACAATAACTATAATTACTAGATATATATTTTTTTTTAAAAAATTATAATTATCTAATTAGTTTAATAGTCCAATTTTGTGTTATTGATAATATTTGATAATATTAAAATTGTTTAATAATTAATTATTTACAGTTTATATAGCAAAAATAAATTTACTATTTATTAATAATAATTTATTATTATTATATATGATATTAATTTAATATTTAAACAAAACATTTAAATAATAAATTATTTCAAATAAAAATTATTGAAAGATTTTGTCTAATATTATAATAAATAAAAAAATAATTGTCTTAACTTTCAATAGCAAAATACAATCAAATTTTATTTTTTGAAATCATACATAATATAATAATAATAATAATTTTTTAAAAATATAAAGCATTATTATTATTAATGAAAAATATATTAGCAACAAATATTAAAAAATTAAAAAAATAATTTACATAATATTACAATAGTTTATATACTGTATATTGAATATATAAGTAGGAATGGATCTGTTATAGTTGGTGATAGAAAATTAACATGGGGTAAATAAGTCCCTCACTAATTTGTATATTCAAGGCTGTTGCAATAAAGATAACAAGCATAACAATAACGCAATATATAAATAATAAAAATACATAAATAACGCAAAACATAAATAACGCAATAGTAGGTAAGACATGATTCAAAATCTGAAATTATGGAAAAAATAGGAAATGAAAACTCCGTCCATTTCAGGGGATTCCACAATGTTATTTGAGATTGTATAAGGTAAATAACAGTTTTAATTAAATAATTTAGAATAATTAAATATAGAATAAATAATATTTATATAATGTACAAATAAATTTTGTAGATATTTATTTAATATCAATATTTTATTATATCCAACTGATAGCAATGATACGCTTTACTCCTTTTATCATACTTCCATAAAATAACAAATGGGGCCCGGGCTAAATAACCGTTACAAATATATTCGTTGTCTATTTCATAGTCGGTATTGTCTCATTTATAATCGTCTTCTTCAGCATAATTAATGATATTTAAATTATATTCAGCACAAAATAATTTCATGTCTTCACAAGTTATGTATTCACAATTTTTTTCATATCTGTAAGCCTCTATCTGTTTAAAATTTTTTAAATCACGGTTTTTATTTAAAATTATAATTATATTATATTTATGTTATAGTAGCAGTATATTATCATTAAGCGTAAAATCAGATGATATTTCGTCAAATAAATGATAGGTCACTGATGAATTGAGACAATTACCATAAGTACATTTCTACATTTCCCTTTATTTATAAAAAAATGCTTCTATAATTTCAATTATTATATTGAAAATATTTGATTTCAATTTCAAATATTTGGATATATATAAATTATATATTAAAAAAAATTTATATAAAAAATATACAATATGAGAACTATATATGTAAATTCTATAATGTTTATCACCACGTTTTTCCACCAGGAACCATACGTCTCTTCAAATTATTATGCAAAGATAACTTGGCTAATTCGTATATATTCAGGGCCTCTTCAGGGGTATCAACACAAGAATTCCTCCACCGAACGAAAAACCTGCTAGACTTATCATATCTAGACTTAAATCATGTCTACAAATGCTGTCCACGTCATATTCCTCCTCACCTTCCTAAAGTGAAAAGGGACGATCTCAATTGACATATCATAGTAAAAAAAGCTAGAATCGTCATATTCTGCAGCCGGCTTACTAGAAGTCGTAAAAGCCAACGAAGATATCAGAGCGGGCACGTCAATATCCAAATTTAAATTTCCCGTATTTAAGTCAAAATCAGAAGATGACGTAGATAGTTCCATCCATCAAGAATGTCATTCTCATAAAGACGCGGGTATACCGAAAAGACAATACAATGCACAAGCGAATATTGATTTAAATTATCAACCAACGGAAGAATATAAGTTGATACCCGGCTGAAAATTATCCGATAACACACCAGGGTGAGAGCCATAAAGAACCTGAGAAGGAGGAAGATCAGGATCTCGGAATCTTTTAAGGGTTGTCGTGCGTATGCGACGAAAATTGAAATGCTCCGAGCTATCAATAACCGTGTCATTCAAGTCACTTAATGTTAAATAAATAAAACCTGGTTAGGCCATATTTATTAAATCTTCACAAGAACGATTTATTAAATAGATCTTAATAATTTAAAGAAAAATATACAAGGGTACACATGAATCTGTTTGCCATAAACACTTCATTAGGAAAAAAGCGAGTTTAAAAAAATAAATATAATAAATCTGATTAATATTATAATTAATAATTAGCTAGTATACAGGTCTAATGTAATTAATTAGCTAATTAGTAATTGTTTAGTTATTTAATTATTTTAATAATTTTTTTAGCTCATTTTTTGATAATTTATGACATTCATCGCAAAATTTTTAGCCAAAAATCTTAGTATTTTAATTGCTGTATTTTAATGTTTTATTTTCCCAACTTCAAAGGGGTATGTATAGATTGGAATCAGAATTCCCGTAGTTGGGTGCCGTTATAGTAAATAAAATACGACCTTACCTCTCTCAGTTAAATCTTGTCCAAAATAATCTGTTTTAAATATATTTATTTAATTATAGATAATTAATTATAAAAATCAACATAATTATATTACATTTTGATTAAGTAATTTAGCAAAAACTTTAAAGCAAAGTAATTAACATTAAACAAATTAGAAATAAACGATCTCAAAAATTGTTTGAATGATTTTTAGTGAGTCTTTGTTGCTTTGTTGATATAATAAATCTTTACAATATGAAATTATGTCAAATAAACTATTAATTATGCTTAAAACAAATATAAAAGGAAATAATTATTTAATAATAATAAAAATGTTAGCTTTTATTTACAATCTATTATGTTTGATATAACAATAATAATTACTTATATATATTTATAATTTTAATCATTGTATTTTCACAACATTTAATTAATTTCCATTTTTTTGTTTATAATTTTGATTTAACAAATTAAACTTGTTTGATATATTTTTAATTTTAATTATTGTTATTTCACAACCTTATAATAATTATAAAATATTTTTGTTTATAATTATTAATTTTGTATTTTCATTATAATTGTCTATATAATTTTTCATAATTTTTTGATAATCATTGTATTTTATTAACTAATTTAATTTAAAAATAAGTTGATTTATTGCTAATTACATTATATTTTTATACAATTATTAACATGTATTAAAAATACAAATACTTTTTCATCATCTATGTATTTTTTTATAACTATTTGTTTATATAAAAATACTTTTTATATATATGTTACATTGTTAGTTTATACTAATTATTTATTATTCATTTTACAAAATTTTTATTATATAATATTTATAATATTAATATATATGTCTGTCTAATTATCATAATTATTTTTAAATATCTAAAAAATTATTCATTTGTATTTTAAATTTAATATGGATAATACACAGTTTTTGCACAATGAAAGAGAATATATGTGCAAAATTTCATTTCATTTAATTTAATATTAAAATATCTTATAGTTGAACCTTTTATGCTAATAATGGTACTTACCGTCCATATATTACTATTTTTAGACGAACTCAACAAAAACAAGTAAATAAATATTATTTAATTTTATATAAAATATATTAATAATATTTTTTAATTATGAATATATATATTTATATTTATACTCGCAAGCAATATTTCCGGGCTATGATAAATAATACTACAAAATTTTAATTTTTCCTTTTTGTTTTAAAATAAATTATTTAATTTATATAATATGCAATATAACCAAAAGTTAGACCAATTGCTCCCGAGATAAAAATAGGTACCAATGCTATAAATGTTTTCAATTGTTGGACAACCGTTGGCTCAGTTAGTATGCAATCAGGTATGAAACACTTGATTCACAACTAATTTTTTAGTTTTGTTTATTTTAATTATTTTTATAATGAAATAGTTTATCATCACTTTTATCAATAATTAGCAAAAAAAAAATTATTTTAAAAATATAAATTTTTAAAAAATATTTGTTCCAAAATTTACAAAAATATAAAATATTTTTATAGCAGTCATTATAATCACTATGATTAGTGTCCAAAAATAGCAGAAACTGCAGATTTATTGCGGTCGCCAAATGTGGCAAAACTTTTAGGTTTAAGAAATATTTATTTTAAAAAGCATTAAAAATTGTGTAGTTAACACTTTGAGATATCATAACATATTAATCTTAACATAATATTTCATATATATATATATATAATAAAACAATGTAATATAATAAACAATATTATATATGATAGAAAAATGATATCATATTCTGTGTGTATAATCATATAAATGTTTATATAAATCATAGACATTATAATTATTGTTGTGTAACTTATGTCAATTTTTTACATATAAAATAATTTTAAAACTTAAAAATTTATTTCTACATTATTATTATATGATATTGTAACCGTGTTCATTTACCAGTACACTGTTTAGTTAGTTATAGACATGTTTGGTAATGTATGCGACATACAGTTCCGTCCCATACTGTTATTGGACTGACGGTTGAGTTGATGCGCACAACTTTTTTTAAATAATTACAATATAAAAGCCAACAAA
Source organism: Oppia nitens (assembly GCF_028296485.1). Classification (NCBI taxonomy): domain Eukaryota; kingdom Metazoa; phylum Arthropoda; class Arachnida; order Sarcoptiformes; family Oppiidae; genus Oppia; species Oppia nitens. Next base: position 2,456,865 of record NW_026533191.1, read on the forward strand.
AATTTATTATTATATAACATAAATTACGAATAATAGTGTTTAAAATTTTAAGTAAAATACATATATTTTAGCTGCCGAGTTCTCTATATCCTAGAGGGCTGGTTAATCATTTTAGGACAACCACAACTCTCATCTTAAGTCATCTGAGAGAATCTGAACCTTATATGTGTTTGCTATGGCACTACGGATCTTAAATTAGGATCACTAAGCGAATGGTGGGTATCGTGCAGGGAATATTTCATTAGTTAAATATGAAAATTGTAACAGAACATTTTTTTTTTAAAAATAATAACTTTTAAGAAATATATCCAATACAATTTATATCTTTATTTAATTTTCATTTTCTTACATTTCAATAGTTATTGTCAAAAGACAAAAAGATAAACTCAATGACCTACAGGTGAATTACACATTTTTAATTATTTTTTGTTTCTATTTTTTTGGTTTTTCGACTATTTTTATTTTCTAAAACCATAATCTTTTCTTATATTTCTTCAAAACAAAAAAAATATTTTATACTTTTACTGAAAAATAGCTATTTAGCATTTTTCTTTTTCTAAAATAAAAATAAATAAATTTCACAGTATTATATTTAGAAAATTTTTAATTATTTACAAATAAATTTATATTAAATTTTTGTACATAATTTTTAAAAAATACATAAATTATACATTGTTAATATTTAATATATAAAAATAAAAACTTCTAAAACTAGTGATAATTTTTTTGATAATTAAGTTAATTTTATTACAATTTTCAATGACAAGCACTAGGCATGCAATGGACAGTAGTATTAGATATGGTCCCAGTGTTACACGCATACTGTCCAATGGCATAGACTGGTCATGTAGGTCAACATAATTGATATTATTATTATTAGTAGTATTTAATTTTAAACTATTAGCTAGAGCCTTAATCATATTATCGTTGTGACCAGTTTCACGTAATTGTATCAAGCTAAATAATAAAATAATTTATTAAAAATAGTTTTTTTTTTAAAACTGATTTAAATTATTTGTATATTAATAGTAAGTATTTATATATATTCATACATATCTTTGTAGTGTTTGTTTAGCATACGATTAGTTAGACTATTAGTATATTTATTGAGTACATGTGCGTAGCAATGATATTGATAGCGTTCACGCGATAAGTGCGTACGTTCACTGTTTGATTTTAAAAATAAATCCAAAAAATTGGATGAAATTAACAACACTAGCGATTGTCTATTATGTACTTTATCCAGTAATCCGTATATAAAATCATTCAGATTATGATATTTTTTTATATTTTCGAATATATTAGTCGAACGATTAATAAGTTTCAATTCAATTTGATTAGCTTTTTGCTAAATTAATTTTTTTAAAAAAAATATTAGTTAACTAAAAAATAATCTAAAATTTAGAAAATAGTTATAATTTTTTTTAAATATAATATTAATTTTATTTACTTGAAATAATTTCAAATCTATTAGTGACATAAAAAATTTAATATCCATTTCGGGTTTTTTGAGTAAATCCTCGTACGAGTCAATAGTTTCGTATGAATTTTGTATATAAATTGATAATATTTGTTGATTTAATAGATTTTTAATAAAAAAGTTTGACAAATATAATGTACCGATAATTAGTATAAATCGATAGTTTAATTTGATATAAGAAATTTTTACTATTTTTAAAAATTATAAATATAATATAATAATGTTATTATAAAATGTATTATATATATAATCATTTTTGTTAAGAAAAAATATTAATAAAAAAAATATTTTTTACTTTCCATAACAATTGCTTCCAATGTTTTCCACAAACAATTAAAAATCGAAATATTCGTATGATTACTATATATATATAAATTATAAAATAAAAATAATTATTTTAATTATAAAAATAAAAATTTTAAGTTTAAATAAAATTACCAATTTAATGTAGCATGTATCAGTTTATAATAAACTTGAATTAGTAAACTATACACTAATATAGTAGCCAACAAATAATACCAAAACTATTATTTAAAAAAACAATATTTTTAAAAAAATTTTGAAATTATTATAAATACAGATTCTTTAAAAAATACAAAATTATTTTTTAACCTCCCAATCTAAAATATTTACAATACCAAAATAATTATTGTGTACAATATTAGGATATATACCACCTAATATAACTGTGCTAGGTCCATTGTAAGGCAAAACAATAGTAAATTGATCATGTAGATTTGTGTCAATTGAAAAATCATCAAGTAAAATATTAATTTGCTATAAAATAATTTAAATTAATAATTTTGTTTAAATTAAAAAAATATGTTTATGTAATAATTAATTAATTCTAATGTAAAACTGTTTAAATATCATTAATGTTAAAAATAAAATTATTTTGATTTACATTACTGATATAATATATTAAAAAATTAATAATATTTTAAGCAATATATCAAGGTAATATAAAATAAATATATTAATAAATGTATTATAACAAATAATATTTTTTAAAAAAATGTAAAATAATTCAAATAAAACTTTTCTTACTTTATTTTGTGCATATTTTAGTGTAAAATCCACAACTGATACATCACGTTGAGAGTCACTGCTATTATAATCTATAGGTATAGGAATTGCGCTGGGATAGTTAGGCAAAAAATAAAAATAAATAAAATAAAATAAATTTAATATAGTATTAAATTTTAAAAAAAAATATTTAATATTATTTATTATTAATAACTTAATTAGTTAAATACCTAAATTTTGTACGTCTAACTAATTCGTTTAGTAAATAATAGTTTATTCCGCAAATTGTACTCGATGCAATATTTTTAAACTATCACATAAATCAATCAATCAATTTGAAATAAATTATTTGAAAATTTTAATTAAATTTTTTAAATTATCTAGTTCCTAAATATATATATATATATAGTATTAAATATAATAATAATAATAATTACCAAATAAGTGGCCGTAAACGTAAAATTACCCAACGATTCCAATTGATTATCAAATAAGTATGGACGCGGTTTATTAGAAATACCCGTGTAACAAATTATATTTGGCGCCCATTTTACTAACATGATCTAAGACAACAAAAATAAAATTAGCTAGGATAAAATCATAATATTTTTAATATTACAAAATTTATACAAATAGTAATTTTATAATTAATTTTTAAAAAATTAATATTAAGCTAGAAATATAATTTGAATAATTATGTTAAATCTTAATTACTATTTAATTATTAATTAAATTATATAAAAACTGGTTAATCTTGGTTAATTAATAATCTGTTAGTAATATAAAATTTTTAATTAACATTACTTTACTAACTTTATAATACTAAAAATAATTATTATTATTACAATTTTATTGAAAATCATAAATATGAATATAATAATAATAAATATTTTATTATGCAATTGTTTAGTAAGAAAAATCTAAATTTCTAACAAATATTTTTAAAAGGAAATTGCAATCATTACATAAATTTACTTAAATATAAGTTAATGTCTTTATTTTGCATTAAATTTATATGATTAAAAAATTCAAATAAAATTTTATTATTACTAACTTGTTTATCATGTTTAGATTTTTAAAAAAAATCAATTATATTTATGCTATTGTGTCACTTTTGTTAATAATAATAATAATAATAAAATAATAGTAATAATCATATTGTTATTGTTGTTGTTATTTTTTATTTTATTTTTATTATTATTATTATAAAATTATTGTAAAATAATAATAATTGCACACTTTGTGTGTGTGTGGCAATAGCTAGATATCTAACACTACTGGCCATTGAATACATTATGTGTTTACCATTGATAATCAATATAATTTTTTTTGAAAACATATTAAAATACATTAATAAAATTAAATATTTAAAATAATTTATTATTATTATATTTTTTTAATACAATTATTTTAAATTTTAATTTTTAAATCACTTGTATTTTTGATTTTTCAATAAAAATCTTTGTACTGAACTAATACTATATTAATTTTACATATTATTATTAATAATATATAATATTATATTTTTGTTAATAAAATTATTGAAAGTAGTAGATATCTTATAAGTAAAAAACATTTATTAATTAAACTATAGTTTGATTTCATTAAAAATATAAGTATAAAATTTAGTAATAATTAATTGATTAGATAAAATTATAATTAATTTTTGTTTTATTTTTTTTTTAATTAATAAGATTAATTGTAAATTAATTATTAACAAATAAAATACTTAAAAAAATGTTTTTTATTTTAAATTAATAGAGTTATAAGTCAATAGAAATTTTAATTAATATTTGATTATTTACAAAGATTTATATTTTTATATAAATTATTGATTAAAATATAAAGTATAAAGGTTATCAAATTATTAATTATTAAACTCATATGATATGTTTAGCGTAATATTGATTAAATAAATTAATAATTAATAAAACTATTCAATAAAATAATTTTATAAAAAAAATTATTATTATTTTATCTAGCTAAATTTGTTGTTATCTTAGAATATGTCAATAAAATTGGCGCCAAATGTAAATTGTTACACGGGTATTTCGAATAAACCGCGTCCATACCTATTTGACAATCAATTGGAATCAATGGGCAATTTTACGTTTACGGCAACTTTTTTGGTAATTATTATATACATTTAGGAACTAGATAATTTTTTGTGTATATAATAATTAATTATAATTATTTTTTGAATTATAATATAAAATAATTTAATTACGGTATAAACATTTTACATAACAGCGTAATTATATTGATTGGAATACAGTTTGCGGAATACAATATTATTTATTAAACGAATTGGTTAAACGTACAAAATTTAGGTATTTTTTTAAATAAATTATGTTTAATAATAAATAATTTATTAATATTATAATAAATAATTTATTAATATTATAATAAATAATTTATTAACATATTTAAAACATATTTATTTAAATTTGATTCAACTATCACCAGTGCAATTCCTATAACAATAGGTTATAATAACAGTAACAATCAACGTGATTTATCATTGGTGGATTTAACACTAAAATATGCACAAAATAAAGTAGGACAGTTTATTAATATTATTATTATTATTTTAAAACTTATTATTTATTATAATATATAGATATAGTTTAATTATAATATTGATTTTAATTATTTGATTACAGTTTGAAAAATAATAACAAGTTTTATTTAAATTTTTTAAACATTATTATTTTAAACCCTTTTATTTAGCAAGTTGATATATTACTTGAAGAATATTCAATTGACACAAATCTACATGATCAATTTACTATACTATTGCCTTATAATGGATTTAGTACTGTTATATTAGGTGGTATCTATCCTAATATGGCACACAATAATTATTTTGGTATTATAAAAATTTTAGATTCAGAGGTTATAACATATTTTTGTATTTTCTATTTAAAATTATATATTTATTATATAATATTATTAATATTATTATTTATTTATAATTATGTAATATTATTAATTATTATTAATATCTATAGTTTTGGTACTATTTGTTGGCTACTGTATTAGTTTATACATTATTAATTCAAGTTTATTATAAGTTGGTACATGGTACATTAAGTTGGTAATGAATATAATATAAATTTATTTATATTATTCGAACTTTAATATACTTTTTTTTATATAAAAAATATATTTTTTTAAATATTATAATTTATATACATATAGTAATCAAATAATATACTCGTTTTCTAATTGTTTGTTGAAAACATTGGAAGCACTTTTTATGGAAAGTAAAAAATAAATAAATATTATTTGATAATAAAGCATTTATTAAAAAAAAAGTTACTAAATGTATATCTTATATTTAAAAATAGTAAAAATTTCATATATCAAATTAAACTATGGTTTTGTAATAATTATTGGTACACTATATTTGGCAAACTTTTTTATTATAAATCTATTAAATCAACAAATATTATCAATTTATATAACAAATTCATACGAAATTATTGACTCGTACGAGGATTTACTAAATAAACCTGAAAAAGATATTATTATTTTTATGACATTACCAAACATGAAAATATATAAAGTAAACAAATATTAATATATATATATATTTAAATTATAATTATTTATTTTAGCAAAAAGCTAATCATATTGAATGGCAACTTATTAATCGTTCAATTAATATATTTCATAATTATAATAATAATAATGATAATAATAATCTCAATTTTCATCTTAATTATATTAGTAATCTTATATACAAAATACTAGACAATATCTATAATAAACAATCGCTAGTGTTGTTAATGTCATCCAATTTTATTGATTTTTTTGGAAAATTAAACAGTGAACGTACGCACGTATCGCGTGAAGGCTATCAATATCATTGTTACGCAAACGTGATCTATAAAAATACTAATAGTCTAACTAATCGTATGCTAAACAAACACTACAAAGATATGTATGAATATAAATATTATGTACTACTAATTAAAATAATATATTAAAATTTACAAATTTTTTAATATATAAAAAAAATTTTAGCTTGATACAATTACGTGAAACTGGTCACAACGATGTTTATATTAATGCACTAGCTAATTATTTAAAATTTACTAATAATAATAGTAACAAAAATTATGATGACCTAAGTGACCAGTCTATGCCATTGGACAGTATGCGTGTTGTTGTCGGACCATATCTAACACTACTGTCCATTACATGCATTATGTTTGTCATTGAAAATCGCCATATAATTAGAAACACAATTAATTTAATTATCAAAAAAATTATCACTTGTTTTAGAGATTTTTATTTTTATTTATTCAATATTAACAATTAATATACGGCTTTAGTATATAAAAATAACAATAGATATATTAATACAGATTATAAAATATTGTTATGTAATATAATTATATATTATTAAAATTTAAAATAATAATAATAATTAGCACTTTGTTTTTATAATTTTATTAATTAAATATTATATACTAATATATTTGCAATTTTTTATTTAATTTAATTCATAATTTAATAGTAATTACAAATTATATAAATAAATAAATAATATTAATTTTATAATTATTATGAAATTGTTTAGTTAGAAAAATCAAAATTAATTATAAGATATTTTTAAAAGGAAATCGCAATCATTACATAAATTTACTTTTAAAATATAAGTTAATGTCTTTATTTTGAATGAAATTTATTTGATTAAAAATTTAAGTTAAATTTTCATATTTAATTTTATTGTTATTACTATTATTATTATTAACCAGTATAAAACCTTTTTTACCATGTTTAGATTTATAAAAAAATCAATTATATTTATGCTATTATGTCACTTTTGTTAATAATAATAATAAAATAATAGTAATAATCATATTGTTTTTGTTGTCTTTTATTTTATTATTATTATTATTATAAAATTATTGTAAAATAATAATAATTGCACACTTTGTGTGTGTTTGTGTGGCAATAGCTAAATATCTAACACTACTGGCCATTGAATACATTATGTGTTTACTATTGAAAATCAATATAAAATTTTTGAAAACATATTAAAATACATTAATAAAATTAAATATTTAAAAATAAATTATTATCAATTGACTAAAAAACTCATAGCTGGATTCTAGATCTAATATTATTTTGTAATATTTCAAAATTATAATAATTTAACTTAAATTTTTTTTAATAATAATCAATCAAAATTAATACATTAAGTTATTAAAATCATTAAAACTTTTTTTTCATAAGTGGTTATTATTGCGTATTCAGTGAAATCTTTGAAATTTTAAATTACAAAATCAATAAAATATTTATTATAATTTGTTATACTTTTTTTTATACAATTATTTTACATTTTAATTCTTTAAATCACTTGTATTGGATATTTCAATAAAAAAATTTTGTTGTACTAATATTATAATTATTTTACATATTATTATTATTGTATAATATTATATTTTGTTAATAAAATTATTGAAAGTAAAAGATATCTTATCTTATAAATAAAAAACATTTATTTGTTAACTATAGTATGATTTTATTAAATATATAAGTATATAATTTAGTAATTAAAATTAAAATTATAAGATAATTTTACTTTAAATGCTTTAAAATAATATTTAAAAAAATTTATATGATAGTAAAGTTATAAGTCAATAAAATTTTTATTATTTATCAAGATTTACATTTTTATCAATCAATAATTTAATGATTAACTAATTACTAATAACTAATAATTATTATAATAATTTCATTCATAATGATTTTGTTTAGCTTAATATTTATAAAAATAAAACTAATTATAAATTTACTAATTAATAAAATAATTTTATGAAAAAAAATTATGATTTTATCTAGATAAATTTGTTGCTGTTGTCATCGTAGAACATGTCAATAAAATTGGCGCCAAATGTAAATTGTTACACGGGTATTTTGATTGAACCGCTTCCATACCTATTTGACAATGAATTGGATCCAATGGGCAATTTTACGTTTACGGCCACTTATTTGGTAATTATTATACATTTAGGAACTAGATGATTTTTTTATTTGATATTTAATTAAATTTAAAATAATTTATTAAATGTATCATCTTTTATAATAATAGTTTAATAATATTGATTGGAATACAATTTGCGGAATACATTATTATTTACTAAATGAATTGGTTAGACGTACAAAATTTAGGTATATAAATTAATAATATAAATTACGTGTTTAATAATAAATAATATTAAAAATTATTTTTAAAAAAATTATTAACATAGTAAACTTATATATATATATATTTTTTGATTAACTATCCCAGTGCAATTCCTATAACTATAGATTATAATAACAGTGACAATCAACGTGATGTATCAATTGTGGATTTATCGCTAAAATATGCACAAAATAAAGTAAAACAGTTTATTATTATTATTATTTTTGAAACTTAATATTTATTATAATAAAAATAGTAATAAGTATATTTAAGTAAAAAAAAGTATCATAATAGTTTAATGTTTATTTATAATATTGATTTTAATTGTTTGATTACATTTGATTAATTAATTGCTAATAAATATTATTAATTTTTTAAAATTCATTTCACTAATAATTTTAAATTATAATAGTCTTTATTAACAATATTTATTTTTAATTTTTTTAAAATTATTATTATAAACCATTATTTTAGCAAGTTGATATATTACTTGAAGAATATTCAATTGACACAAATCTACATGATCAATTTACTATACTATTGCCTTATAATTTATTAAGCACTGTTATATTAGGTGGTTTATATCCTAATAGTGCTAACAATAAATATTTTGGTATTATAAATATTTTAGATTGGGAGGTTAAATATTTTTTGTTGTATTTTTTTAAATTTTATAATTTATATTTAATATAAAAGTATTTAAAAAAAACTATAATTTTTTTTAAAATAATAGTTTTGGTACTGTTTGTTGGCTACTATATTAGTTTATACTTTACTAATTCAAGTTTATTATAAATTGGTACATGCAACATTAGATTTGTAATGATTTTATCTAAATTAAAAAAAATATATTTTATTTTTTAATTAATAAAATTATAATTTATATATAAATATAGTAATCAAATGAATTTCACGATTTTTAACTGTTTTTGGAAAACATTGGAAACACTAGTTATGGAAAGTAAATAAAAAAATTTTTTTAACTAAAATGATTATATTTAAAACGCTTTTTATAATTATTATATAAATTTATAATTTTTTAATAAATAGTTTCAATTTCTTATGTAAAATTAAACTATCGTTTTGTATTAATTATCGGTACATTATATTTGTCAAACTTTTTTATTATAAATCTATTAAATCAACAAATATTATCAATTTATATACAAAATTCATACGAAACCATTGACTCGTACGAGGATTTACTTAATAAACCCGAAATGGATATTAAGTTTTTTATATCACAACAAGGCTTGAAAGTATATCAAGTAAACAAATATTAATAATAATATATATATATATTTTTTTTAAATTATAATTATATTTTTAAAATTTTTAAAATTTCATTTATTGCTTTAACAATTTTAATAACAATATTTTAGCAAAAAGCTAATCAAATTGAACGGCAACTTATTAATCGTGCAGATAATGTGTTACAGATATATAATAATAATAATAATAACAATAACAACAATAATAATGATAATAATAAAGATAATATTATTTCTAAATTTAATGAAATTAGTAATTTTTTTAACGAATTGCTATACAATGTCTATAATAAACAATCGTTAGTGTTGTTAATTTCATCAAATTTAATTGATTTGTTTGGCATATTAAACAGTGAACGTATTCACTTATCGCGTGAACGCTATCAATATCATTGTTACGCACAAATAATCTATAAAAATACTAATAGTCTAACTAATAGTGTGCTAAACAAACACTACAAAGATATGTATGAATATAAATACTGTACTAATAATTAAAAAAAAATGGAAATTTACAAATTTTTTAATATATAAAATTATTTTAGCTTGATACAATTACGTGAAACTGGTCACAATGGTGTTTTGTTTAAAGCGCTAGCTAAATATTTAATACATATTGATTATAATAATGTCAATTACGTTGACTCACGTGACCAGTCTATGCCATTGGACAGTATGCGTGTAGCACTGGGACCATATCTAACACTACTGGCCATTGCATGCATTGTATTTGTCAGCGAAAATCGCTATAAAATTAGAAATACAATTAAATTAATTATTACTATATTTAGAAATTTTTATTTTTATTTATACAATATTAACAATTGACAAAAATTAATATATGGCTATTTAATATAAAAATAACTTTACTTATATTAATACATGTACATTATATAAGACAGATTATAAAATTAGAAAATATTTTTATTTTATATAAAAATATCTATTATTTAAATCTAAAATATTAATAATAATTAGCATTTTGTTTTATATAATTTTTTATTAATAAAAAGATTAGACAGTAATTTATTTGTAATTTATTATATTAGTATAATCATTTAATAATTGATGTAAATAAACATGTTTAAAAATTATAATTTATTTTTATTTTTTATAAATATTAGTTATTTGATGAAAATGTTGACAGTATGTGTGTGTGTTTGGCTATTAATACATTTACATAACACTACTGTCCATTGCGTGAATTGTGATTGCCATTAAAAAATCAATATAAATTTTTTGAAAACATTTTTGAAAATATTTTAAAAATACAATAATAACTAAAATTAAATATTACTGTCATTTATTTCTATCATTGATTGACAAAAAATAACACTTAAATCTAATATAGATATTAAATATAAGCTTATTTCTAATATTATTTCTATTATTATTATTATTATTATTATTATTTTATTTATAGTCCTTATTATTAATTTATTAGTGGATTATTATAAACCTATTAAATAAAAAAATTATTTAAATTATAAAATCAATAAAATATTTATTATTATTAGAATTATATTAATAGTTATATTTATAATTATTTCAATTGATGTATTAGTAAATATTTCTTATATTGGATTTTTTAATAATATAATTACTATTAGTTACTATAGTATTACTATTAATACATATTTTATGTGCATATCTTATAAATAAAATACATTTATTAGTAAACTATAGCATAATTTCATTATTTATTGTAAATAAGTAAACAATCAAATCAAATCATAAAAATTAAAATTAATTTTAGTTTTATTTTTTATAAATAACATTTAATTATTAACAAATAAAATACTAAATTTAAAAAAAAATTATATATAAATAAAAAAAATTAATATGTAAGTCAATAATTAWTTTTTTTAATTAAATAATGATATTAACTAAAACTATTACTATTAAAATAATTTATTACTTTATTATTCATATTTTAATAAATATATAAGTTATCAAATTATTTAAATTATATTTTATTAATCAATATATTTTCATAATATTAATTAAAAAAAGTAAATTTTTAATTTACAAATCTATAAAAAAATATTTTACAATAATATTAAATTTTTATAATGATTTCATCTATTTAAATTTTTTATTTGTGTTATTGTTTTAGAACATGTTAAAAAAACTGGCCCCAAATGTAATATGTTACACGGGTATTTTAAATGAACCGCTTGCATACCTATTTGACAATCAATTKSAAYCAKTGACAATTTTACGTTTACGGCCATTTATTTTGTAATTATGTACTATTATATTAGGAACTAGATAATTTAGGATTAATGATTTTTWWAAAAAATGATTTTTAAAATAAAATTTAAAATAATTTATTTTCTGTTATAAAAGATTAAAATACTGATTTGAAAGCTGTTTGCGGATTACATTATTATTTACTAAAYGAATTGGTTAGACGTACAAAATTTAGGTATTTTTATTTTTTAGTATAAATTATTTAAATAATATTAAAATTATTTTTCAACTAAAAAAATTTATTGACAATAAACTTAATTATTTGYAATCTGTTTAACTATATCACCCAGTGCAATTCCTATAACTATTGATTATAATAACAGTGATGTATCTATTTTAGATTTGACGCTAAAATATGCACAAAATAAAGTAGGACAATTTTTCATGTTTTATTATTATTATTATTATTTTTGTAATATATATATAATGATATATATATATATATAGTCTTGTAAATCAAAATAGATTTAAGTTTAAMAATATTTATTWTTATTTTGTTGTGCAAATTATTTACTTTTATTGYTTTTACAATTATTTTAATTAAAGTTTTTTTATACATTTATATTTCAATTTATATTTAAAAAAAACATTTAATAAAAAAATAGTTTTTATATTATTAATTTAAACCCTATTATATAGCAAGTTGATATATTACTTGATGAATATTCAATTGACACAAATCTACATGATCAATTTACTATGGTTTGGCCATATAGCAAACTTGGCACAGTTATATTAGGTGGTATATATCCTAATATGGCATACAATAATTATTTTGGTATTATAAACATCCTAGATTGTGAGGTTATAAYAAATTTTATATTACTTTTAAGTTTTATTTATATATTTTCATTAGTAAATTATTATTTTATAATTTTCTTTATAAACTATGTACAAKTATTTAAAAAAAWATAATATTAATAATTATATTAATATTTAAAAAATAGTTTTGGTACTATATGTTGGCTACAATATTAGTTTATAGTTTACTATTTAAAGTTTATTATAAAACTGAAAATGCTACATTAAATTGGTAATTTAAAATTTAAACATATTTAAAATAATAGTTACKTTTTTTATAATAATAATTATATTTAATAATATTAATATTTATCTACATATATATATAGTAATCAAATAAATTTGTCGATTAATTGTTTGTGGAAAACATTGAAAGCACTTGTTATGGAAAGTAAATATAAAAAAATTGACAAAAATGATTATATTTTAAACAGTTTATATAATCATATTATATAATAAATAACGTTATTATTTTATTATTTTTTTAATTTTTAAAAAATAGTGAAAATTGCGTATGTCAAATTAAACTATCGTTTTGTACTAATTATTGGTACATTATATTTGGCAAATTTTTTTATTAAAAATCTATTAAATCAACAAATATTATCAATTTATATAAAAAATTCATACGAAACTATTGACTCGTACGAGGATTTAATCAATAAACCCGAAATGGATATTAAATTTTTTATGTCAAAACCTGACTTGAAAAAATATCAAGTAAATAAAATTAATAGTATTTTTTAAAGTTAAAATTTTTAAAGATATATTTTTTTAATAATAACAATATTTAGCTAAGAGCTAATCAAATTGAACGACAACTTATTAATCGTGCAAATAATGTGTTGAAGATAAATACTAATACTAATATTAATCTAAATTTTAAACTTAATGAAATTAGTAATTTTATATTTGAAATGATAGACAATGTCTATAATAAACAATCGCTAGTGTTGTTAATGTCATCCAATTTGGTTGACGTGTTTGGCAAAGTAAACAGTGAACGTACGCACGTATCGCGTGAACGCTATCAATATAATTGTTACGCACATGTGATCTACAAATATAATAGTAGTGAGATCACAGTATGTCCAGGACTTGGATCCAATGGTTAGATATTAATACAAAACTAATCGTATGCTAAACAAACACTACAAAGATATGTATGAATGAGTATAACGTATTACTGAGTAAAAAAAAGTATTTTATAATTTAACTATTTTATTATTTAGCTTGATACAATTACGTATAATTGTACACATGATCCACAAATATAATAGTAGCTATTAATAATTAAACAAACACTACAAAGATATGTATGAATGAGATACGTATTACTAATAAAAAAAATAATTTTYAATTTAAYTATTTTATTATTTAGCTTGATACAATTACGTGAAACTGGTCACAACGATGTCCTAATTAATGCACTAGCTAWTAATTTTAAACAATCTAATAATAATAATAATATTAATGATATTAGTATTAATTATGTTGACCCACGTGTCCAGTCTATGCCATTGGACAGTATGCGTGTAGCACTGGGACCATATCTAACACTACTGGCCATTGCATGCCTAGTGTTTGCCATTGAAAATCTAGATATAATTAGAAATACAATTAAATTAATTATCAAAAAAATTATCACTAGATTTAGAAAGTTTTATTTTTATTTATACAATATTATAGTTTAGATTATAAAAACAGCTTATTATTTATTATACTATATTATACAGTAAATTATTATTATATAACTTGTATAAGAAATTTTTTATCTAATATTGTATCTAATAATAAAATAATAATTATAATAMTGTTTAGTCATAARTGAATTATAAATTTAAATTAAATTTAAAACGACTATAAATAATATAAGATGTTTGAATAGTATAACTAAAATAAAAAAATTTTATTACAGCAATTAAAATGTAATTTTTTAAAAAAATTTATCGGTAATAAACTCAACAATCGGGGAATCGGCGGTAAGTAAACAATGCACAGCTCGAGGCCATCATCCGAAAGCTGAAAGAGTTGTTCGGCTAATTGGTTGACCAGACCATCAAAACTGAATGTTCGGTAAATTTTTTTTTTAGGTTTTGTTTTTGTTGTTTCAAATAAAAAAACTTTTTTTTAAGTAAACAGAAAGGGATGTAAAAATAATTATGTTTTTTTGAATTATAAAAAAATAATAGTTAATAACTGCGTCCATAAAAAAAACCCGAAACACTTATCTGACAATCGAGTGGTCGCTTATGGCTTACATTCAACTGATCCGCGACGACGCCTACCTGTGCCGAGCACTGGTCGAGTCATCGGCCAATCAGTGTAACCAAAGTTTCGTACATTTACTGGTCGACCTGATTGCTAACTACTGTTCCTACGATCTACAGAAGTCACAAACAGATCAAAGCCGGTGTTCTCACTATACTAACCGATCTGTGTGTCAATCATACCGATGCCATCCAGCAAGTGATGGATGTTATATTTTGATAATTTTTAAATGTGTTTTATATTTGTATAGTATATGCTATTTTTAAATTAAATACACATTTTTATACACTTAAATGAAATTTATATTAAATATATATATATATATAAGAGAGAGAGAGAGAGAGAGAGAGAGAGAGAGAGAGAGAGAGAGAGAGAAGGATCAGGATTTATAGTGCACGTCACATAGTATGTATGGTACACTTTTTGGAGACCCTGTCCCCTTTTTTTTGTATTATTACCCATAGTATGCGTATAGCACTCATAAGCATAGTTAGAGGAGTACCTACAAACAGTAAGTCAGCTTGGTAAGGGGACGATTCTTTGTACCCAAACTAGCTGTTACTTAATATTTGAAATGGCAATAAACAACAGTGGCTCACCAGGGAATCGATCCCCGGACGTCGTACCTCTATGTTGTTTCTCAGGCAACAAGTGCAAACAGCCGACGTCTTAGTTCATTACACCATTGAGCCACGGACGAGAGAGAGAGAGAGAGAGAGAATATCTAATCAAAAACTTTGTCTATTATGAGAACAAAATAATTTTAAAACTTAAATATTCAACGAAAATAAGCAAAATTTTTATTTGTTATATATATTTGGTTTACATAATTAAACTGTTTATTATATAACATTTTATGCATAAACTACTAAATTTAATAATAATAATAATAATTAGCAAAATATAATCTAATAATTAGCATTAATTGATTAGATTGTGTAATAAATTTTGTTTGTTGTCTTTCTCTGTGTCCGTAACTTCTAGACATCAATTGGTATCAATAATAGATCGAAATGATAGTCTTCATTGATTTGGAAATACTGATAGGAAAGCGATTTTGATGTATATCGGGAACGACACATCCGTTGCCATAATTGACGAGTGCCTTACCATCGATGCCATGAAAACAGTTAGACAAGTGTTCATAAACGCAGCCATTGTTGATCCATCGGCTAATCCAAAGCCCACAGTCAGTGCTGTCATAGCAATTGCCTCGACTGTTGTTCGCTAAAATCTTTGACACGTTTTTCGGTTTCGGCGGCCATATCCCGACCGGAATCGGTAGTCAATCCGACAAACAAAGTTCGTCCAACTAATTGGCAGTAAAAATTTTGGTAAACTTACCGCCGATTCCATAGTGTTCACCACTACTCTAACCCAATGAATTCCAAGCACTGGCGTTTGCATTCACGCCAATTGTATTTGTTCTGCAAATAGTTTAACAAATCGGTAGCAAAATCTTCGTGACTTTTGTCCGTCCACTGGTTGGCCAACTCCTCGATCTCACTAATTGCTCGATCGGACCAAAAGTTTTTGATTTTGGTTTTTGATTCAAACCGCTTTTGATTGTACCGATGATCCGGTCGACTATATCGGTAATTATTTGCCGATCGCCACCACTATTGATCCACCGTTGCCGCCAATCCAATTGCTCTCGACTACCGAAATGTTTTTATAGTCGACACCAATACATATGGCGTGCATTAGTGTCGATTTGATCATCCGATTCAAAATAATTTTCGACCAAATAGTGAAATAATTTAAATCATTGTCTTCGGACAAAACCTTTTTTTGATTGTTAGCTGTCTATCTCCTCCTCCTCCTCCTTCTCCTCCCGTTTTTTCGTTGACCATATCGTCCAACCAATACATCGAAACCATTATACGGTTGTTAGTGCAGTGATCGGCTAACTCGCCATAGGTTACGGCAGTCGGATTAGTCGAATAGCGTTCATATATCTGCGGCAAATAGTCGGCCGCTTTGGTCATTGTTCTGAATTCGGCCAACAATGTATGGGGTGTTCCGCGTTTTTGTGGCCGCGTCCGTCAATAAGTATCGTAGTTATTGTTTAGATTGTGTGTCAAATTTATAATAAATCCTGATTACCATCAATGCTAACAACTTTATTAATTTTTTTATTATCAAAATTTGTTGACTATAACAACATAATTGATTAAAGTTATGGCCGCTAATGCTAAATGTCTGCCAACATCATCGATACCCTTGCATTCAACCAATGCTGATGACTGATGAACTAACTGTTGTATTATCTACCGGACCATTATCTACCTGACCATTATATACTGGACAATCTATAGGACCATCTATTTGACCCATTGTTTCCAATCCAATACTGTCGGACACAAATTCATCAACTTTTTTATTGTTTGTAATCGCTATCAAACTGTTTGATAGCGATTATCCAATTTAGACCATTGACTAACATTATTATCATGATTTTAAGTGTCGGTAGAGTTAGAGTCAATAACCAAAATCATTGCAAACATGATTGCTATACAACAAAAAAAAGTAAAAATAATATGGATATAAATTATTTATATTATATATAAATTATTTATATTATATATAAATTATTTATATTATATATAAATTATTTATATTATATATAAATTATTTATATTATATATAAATTATTTATATTATATATAAATTAAATATAATACATTACCAATTATAAAATAATAATAATGCATAATGTAACTCAAAAAAAACAATATAGTTATATGTTAGTATATCAGTTAATTTAAACTTAATTCAAAAAAAAAAACATATAAACCTTTTAGTAAAATAAAATTTTTATATCATAGTATTTATACTTTTTATTATTAACATTAAATGGATATATTATTACATTTTTGATTTACAATTAGAAAAAATGTAATATAAATCATTGATGTGTTTATATTTATTTTTGATAAACATAAAAATTATTTCCAATCCAACAAATAATATTAATTTCATACTGTTTTTAATATGAATTAATAAAATATTAAATCGTGATGTTTTAACAAATTTATAATTAATTACAAATATTTTATAATAAAAATTATTATTATTATTTGTTAAAAATTTAACATTTATATACTATACTACAATTAATTACAACTATTTTTATAATAGCAATTAATTATTATTTAGTTTATTTATATATTGTATAATAAATTATTACAGTATTATTTAAATAAAAACAATAAATGTTTACTTTATAATTATATTTATATATATTTTTGATATTTGTTTGAACTGACTTTTGCCAAAAATAACAAATCTGTTAATCAAATAAAAAATTTATAACAAAAAATTTCAAATAACATATTTTAGTTTACAAAAATATTAATAATTTTATACTATTTTGTAAATTGTTATAATTCAATAAAATATTTAACCGTAAACTTTTAAATTATAGTCAGTATTACTTTTTAGAATTTTAAAAATTTTAGTTATAATTAATATTTTTTTATATAAATAAACTTATTATATGAGAATATAAATATTAAAAATATATGTTAAATACAGTATTTATGTATCAAAATTAGATTTAAAGTGTATGTGTATGTGTATGTGTATGTGTATGTGTATGTGTATGTGTATGTGTATGTGTATGTGTATGTGTATGTGTATGTGTATGTGTATGTGTATGTGTATGTGTATGTGTATGTGTATGTGTATGTGTATGTGTATGTGTATGTGTATGTGTATGTGTATGTGTATGTGTATGTGTATGTGTATGTGTATGTGTATGTGTATGTGTATGTGTATGTGTATGTGTATGTGTATGTGTATGTGTATGTGTATGTGTATGTGTATGTGTATGTGTATGTGTATGTGTATGTGTATGTGTATGTGTATGTGTATGTGTAAAAAATCAATATAAATATTTTTGAAAATACAATACGCAAAATAATAACTAAAATTAAATATTACTATTTATTTTTTATCAACGATTGACAAAAAAAATACACACTTAACTATTAAATTAAAAAATAAAATTATTTTATTATAATTATAAAATCAATAAAATATATTATTATTATAGATTTATTTATAATTATTTCAATTTATCTATTAGTAAAATATTTCTTATATTAGATTTTTCAATAAAATTATTACTTTAGTAATATACTAATAGTTACTATAGTATTACTACTAATACATAATATTTTTTTAATAAAATAATTGTAAGTTTTATAATCTTATACTTAAAATATATTTATTAGTAAACTATACTATGATTTAGTTATATATATAAATATATTTTGAAAATAAGTATACAATTTAATTATTAAAATTATAATTAATTTTAGTTCTATATTTTATAAATAAGATTTAATTATTAACAAATAAAATACTGAAAAATGTTTTTTTAATTTTATATATCTAAATAGCAATAATTTAAAATGTAAGCCAATAATATTTTTCAATTTACTAAAATTAATTTTGTTTATAATTAAATTATTATATTAACTTATATAACTGATATTATTGATATATATATATATATATATATAAGTTTAACAAATTATTCAAATCATATTTTTAAAATATATTTTCATAATATTGATTAAAAAATATAAATTTTAAATTAATAAAATTTAAATAATATTTATAAAAAATATAATTTTATATATCTAAATTGTTGTTGTTATTGTTTTAGAACATGTTAGTTAAATTGGCGCCAAATGTAATTTGTTACACGGGTATTTTGAATGAACCGCTTGCATACCTATTTGACAATCAATTGGCATCATTGGGTAATTTTACGTTTACGGCCATTTATTTTGTAATTATTTTTTTTAATATATTTAGAAACTAGATAATTTATTATTATTAATTTTTAATTTCCTCAATTTGTTATAAAAGATTAAAAATACTGAACTGAAATCAGTTTGCGGAATACACTATTATTTACTAAACGAATTGGTTAGACGTACAAAATTTAGGTATTTAATTAATACTAATTTAATTAAAGTTTAATAATAAATAATATAGAAATAATAAAATAGTTAAAAAAATATATTATCAATGTTACCTACCCCCCTCCCCCCAGTGCAATTCCTATAACAATAGATTATAATAACAGTGACTATCAACGTGATGTATCAATTTTCGATTTGACTCTAAAATATGCTGAAAATAAAGTAGGACAATTTATTATTATTATTATTATTTTTAAAACATATTATTTATTATAATATATATATATATATATATATATATATATACCTTAGGTAAAATTGAACGAGTCATGTAATTCAAAATAGTTTTTTACAATTATTTTAATTAATTATGATAATAATAAAAACATTTAATAAAAAACTTTTATATTATGATATTACTTTAAATTATTCAATAGCAAGTTGATATCTTGCTTGATGAATATTCTATTAATTCAAATCTACATGATCAATTTACTATGGTTTGGCCATATAGCAAACTTAGCACAGTTATATTAGGTGGTTTATATCCTAATATGGCATACAATAAATATTTTGGTATTATAAACATCCTAGATTGTGAGGTTATAACAAATTTTATATTAATTTAATAAAAATTAATTTTTTTAATATTTTCAGTACTATATGTATTATTTCATTATTTACTTTATAAATTATTATTATTATTAAAAATATAAAGTTTTGGTACTATATGTTGGTTACTATATTAGTTTATACTCTACTAATTCAAGTTTATTATAAGTTGGTACATGCTACATTAAGTTGGTAATAAATAATAAATAATTATAAATTTATGTATCCTGTTTAAATTTTGCTTTACTTTTATTTATAATAATTTTAATTATCATTTTTTACAAAAATATACTTATTTATCTAAATATATTAATCAAATGAATTTCTCAATTTTTAATTGTTTTTGGAAAACAATGAACTCACTAGTTATGAAAAGTAAATAATATTTTAACAGTTTTGATAATTTAGATTATTATTATTATTTTTTATAATTTTTTTATAAAAAGTGAAAATTGCGTATGTCAAATTAAACTATCGATTTGTACTAATTATTGGTACATTATATTTGTCAAACTTTTTTATTATAAATCTATTAAATCAACAAATATTATCAATTTATATACAAAATTCATACGAAACTATTGACTCGTACGAGGATTTACTCAATAAACCCGAAATAGATATTAAATTTTTTATGTCACAACCAGACCTGAAATTATTTCAAGTAAATAAAATTAATATTTTTTAAAAAGTTATAATTTTTGATGATGTATTTATTTTTATTTTTTTTAAATAATAATAATAATATTTAGCAAAAAGCTAATCATATTGAACGACAACTTATTAATCGTGCAGATATTGTGTTGAAGAAAAATAATAATATTAATAATACTTTTCTCAATTATAAACCTAATGAAATTAGTAATTTTATATTTGAAATGATAGACACTGTCTATAATAAACAATCGCTAGTGTTGTTAATGTCATCCAATTTGGTTGACTTCTTTGGCAAAGTAAACAGTGAACGTACGCACGTATCGCGTGAACGCTATCAATATAATTGTTACGCAAACGTAATCTATGAAAATACTAATAGTCTAACTAATCGTATGCTAAACAAACACTACAAAAATATGTATGAATATAAATACGTACTACTAATATAAAAATAATTTAAATCTTTTTTAAAAAATTTTAATCTAAAAATAATTATTTTATTATTTAGCTTGATTCAATTACGTGAAACTGGTCACAACGATGTTTTGATGAATGCAATAGCTAATAATTTTAAACAATCTAAATATAATGATAATAATATTATTAATGATATTAATTTTAATTACATTGACTCACGTGTCTTGTCTATACCATTGGATAGTATGCGTGTGGCTATCGGTCCATATATAACACTACTGGCCATTGCATGCCTAGTGTTTGCCATTGAAAATCGATATAAAATTAGAAATACAATTAAATTAGTTATGAAAAAAATTATCACTAGATTTAGAAAGCTTTATTTTTATATATACAATATTATAGTGTTGTATAAAAACAGCATTTTATTTATTCTATAATAATTATTATTTAAAAATATTTAAAATTAAAACTAATGTATATTATTATTATATAACTTTTATTATAAATTATGTCACTAATATTGTCTCATATATTTTAATAAAGTTATTATAATAAACAGATTTAAAAAGACTATAAATAATATGTTTCAATAGTATATCTAAAATTATTTTTATATTACAGTAAATTGTAAATTAAGTAATAATAATTTATTTACATTCACAATACAGTATAACAATTATAGAAAATATAGTTATTATTAATATATGATAATTATTGTAAAATATTATAATTATTGTAGTATTTTATTATTTTATTTAGAAATAATATTTAAATACTATTATTTTAAATAATTAAATCAATATTAAAATTATTCTATAATTATTTTTATTATTATATTGTATTATACGATAATATAACTAATAAATATAGTGTCACTAAAATTTTACTAATAATATTTTTAAGGTTAGATTTATTAATTAATAGTTACTGCTAAAATAATTTTTTAAAAAATAGTAATTATCTTATAAAATAATAATTATTCAGTATTTACTATTTCATTATTAATTTTTTTTAATGATACAATATACTTTTCAAAATTTATTATATAGATTATTTTAATAAATAAAATAAAAATAACAATAAGCTTAGAAATTTTTGTTAAATTTTATTATTTTTATTGTTAATGTTGATTTTTTAGTTATTATTATTATTATTATTAGATAATATTAATTGAACCATTGATGTTTTACATTAGTTAAATATTTTGTTTACCATTGAAAATCAATATAAACTTTTTAAAAAAACATATTAAAATACAATACATTAGTTAAATTAAATATTTTTAAAATTTATTTTTATAAAACGATTAACAAAAACACACTTAACTAATAGATCCAATGTAATTTTATAATATTTCAAATTTATGAAATTATGAAATAATTTAAAAATTGAATCAAATAAAAATCATACAATATATGTTAGTCAACAATATTTTTTAATTTACCAAAATTTACATTATTTTACTAAATAACGATATTAACTAAAACTATTACTATTAAAATAATTTATTAATTTATTATTTATATACAGTATATATAAGTTTATCAAATTATTTAAATCATATTTTTTTTTATAAATTTTCATATTATATATAAAATTTTAAACATACAAATCTATAAAAATATAATTTATAATAATATTAAATTTTTTTTATGTTTTCATCTATCTAAATTTATTTGTTGGTTATAGTCTTAGAACATGTTAGTAAAATGGGCGCCAAATGTAAATTGTTACACGGGTATTTTGAATGAACCGCTTGCATACCTATTTGACAATCAATTGGTATCATTGGGTAACTTTACGTTTACGGCCATTTATTTCGTAATTATCTTTTTGTATTTAAGAACTAGATAATTTATTATTAATAAATTTTAATTAATTTTTTACTTAAATTTCTTTAATCTGTTATAAAAGATTAAAAATATTGAATTGAAATCAGTTTGCGGATTACACTATTATTTACTAAACGAATTTGTTAGACGTACAAAATTTAGGTAATTTAAGTAATATTTAATAATAAATAATATGAAAATAATCAAGTAGTTAAAAAATTAATATTAAATTGTTAATATTAAATTATATTTTACCTACCCTCCCTCCCACCGCCCAGTGCAATTCCTATAACAATAGATTATAATAACAGTTATTCTCAACGTGGTGTATCAATTTTAGATTTGACGCTAAAATATGCACAAAATAAAGTAGGTCAATTTATGTTTATTTTAATTTTTGAAACATATTATGTATTGTATTGTATTTAGTTGTTATCAATTAAGGTATATATATATATATTCGTAAAAATAGTTTTTATTTGTTGTGTAAATTATTTAATTACAATTTTTACAATTATTTTTAATTTAGCACTTATGATAATTATATAAGTATTTAATAAAATTTTTTTATATTATTTTTATTTTTAACTATTCAATAGCAAGTTGATATATTGCTAGATGAATATTCAATTAATTCAAATTAACATCCTAGATTGTGAGGTTATAACAAATTTTATATTGTTTTTAATTGTTTTTATATATTTTAATTACTAAATTTATTAATTCATTATTTTTATTATAAACTATGTATAAGTATTTTTTTAAAATATAATAAAACTAATTATTATTGATTTTAAAAAATAGTTTTGGTACTATTTGTTGGCTACTATATTAGTTTATACTTTACTAATTCAAGTTTATTATATGTTGGTACATGCAACATTAAATTAGTAATGAATAATATTAAATTAATTTACTTTACCTTTTTATAATAATAAATATTTTTTTAAAAATTATTATTATTTATTTAATTATAGTATTCAAATGAATTTCTCAATTTTTAATTGTTTGTGCAAAACATTGGAAGCACTTGTTATGGAAAGTAAATAATGTTTTAGCAGTTTTCATAATTACATTATATTTAAGATTATTTTTATACATTTTTTTAAAAAATAGTGAAAATTCCGTATATCAAATTAAACTATCGATTTGTACTAATTATTGGTACATTATATTTGTCAAACTTTTTTATTATAAATCTATTAAATCAACAAATATTATCAATTTATATACAAAATTCATACGAAACTATTGACTCGTACGAGGATTTACTCAATAAACCTGAAATAGATATTAAATTTTTTATGTCACAACCAGACTTGAAAAAATATAAAGTAAATAAAATTAATAAAAGTTAAATTTTTAATAATGTATTTATTTTTTAAATAATAACAATATTTAGCAAAAAGCTAATCAAATTGAACGACAACTTATTAATCGTGCACATAATTTGTTGAAGAAAAATACTAATAATAATAATAATACTTTTCTCAATCATAAATCTAATGAAATTAGTAATTTAATATTTGAATTGATAGATAAATGTTTATAATAAACAATCGCTAGTGTTGTTAATGTCATCCAATTTGTTTGATATATTTGGCAAAGTAAACAGTGATCGTACGCACGTATCGCGTGAACGCTATCAATATCATTGTTACGCAAACGTAATCTATGAAAATACTAATAGTCTAACTAATCGTATGCTAAACAAACACTACAAAGATATGTATGAATGAGAAACGTATTACTAATATAAAAATAATTTAAATTTTTTTAAAAAATCTCTTTTAATTTAAAAATAACTATTTTATTATTTAGCTTGATGCAATTACGTGAAACTGGTCACAGCGATGTTTTGATTAAAGCAGTAGCTAATTTATTAAAACAATATAAATATAATATTAATGATATTAATATTAATTTCGTTGCCTCACGTGACCAGTCTATGCCATTGGACAGTATGCGTGTGGCTGTCGGTCCTTATCTAACACTACTGGCCATTGCATGCATTGTATTTGTCATTGAAAATCGACATATAATTAGAAATACATCTAAATTAATCATCAAAAAAATTATCGCTGGATTTGGAAAGTTTTTAATTTTTATTTATACACTATTATAGTATAGTATAAAAACAGCAATTTATTTATTCTATAATAATTACTATCTAAAATATTAAAAATTTCAAATTATTACAGTATTAATATATTATTATTATTATACAGTATAACTTTTATAATAAATTTTTTCAATAATATATTCACTAATATTATAATAATATTTTAATAATGTTAGTCATAATTGAATTATATAAAGATTTTTATTTATAATACAGTATAAAAATATATGATAATTATTTTGAAACTTTATCATTAATATTAGTATTTTATTTAAAAAATAATATTTAAATACTATTATGTTAATTTATTAAATCAATATAGAAATTATTCAATAATTAGTTTTTTTTACTATATTGTATTATACCATAATATAACTAATAAATATAGTTGTCAATAAAATTTTACTTGTCAATAAATATTTCAATAAATGTTTATTATTTTTTTTAAGTTTGATTTATAAATTAATAGTTACTTCTAAAATAATTAAAAATAATTATTATTTGGCATTTGATATCTATTTATTAACTTTTTATTAATTATACAAGATACTAATTTATTATAGAATTATTAGAATATTATTAGAAAATTTATTATATTGATTATTTAAAATAAATAAAATAACAATAACAATATGCATATAAATTTATAAAAATTTTATTATTATTATTATTATTATTATTAGATAATATTAATTGAACCATTGGTGTGTGACAATAGTTAAATTTTTTGTTTACCATTGAAAATCAATATAAACTTTTAAAAAAACATATTAAAATAAAATACATTACTTAAATTAAATATTTTAAAAATTTATTTTTAAAAAACGATTAACAAAAACACACAGCAACAAAAAACCAATGTAATTTTATAATATTTCAAATAACAATCATAAAGACATTAATTTAATTTAATTAAATCATTACAATTTATTTTATTATTTATTATTATGCTTATTCATGTAAATCTTTAAAATAAAATTTTTTAAAATATTATAAAAATCTATAAAATATTTATTTATTATTAATATATAATAGATTAATTTACTATTATTTTTTAGATTTTAATTCTAATAACACTTTTACTGGATAGTAGACAACAAAATAATTTTGTTTTAATAAAATAAATGAAAGTATTGGATATATTTATACAGTATATGATAAATAAATAAATAAAAAACAACATTTATTAGTTTTAGCTATAGTATGATTTCATTAAATTATTATTTTATTCAAGCTAATTTTGTTGTTGTTGTTGTACATGTAGAACATGTTAGTAAAATTGGCGCCAAATATAATTTGTTACACGGGTATTTCGAATAAACCGCGTCCATACCTATTTGATAATCAATTGGAATCAATGGGCAATTTTACGTTTACGGCCACTTATTTTGTAATTATATAAATATATATATATATTTAGAAACTAAATAATTTTTATATAATATTTAATTATAATTATTTTTAAATTATAATTTAAAAATAATTTATTTATTGATTTTTTTAATAGTTTAATTATATTGATTGGAATACAGTTTGCGGAACACATTATTATTTACTAAACGAATTGGTTAGACGTACAAAATTTAGGTATCAAATTAATAATTTAAAAATTATTTATATTAATAATTAAATAATATAAAAAAAATAATTTTCAAAAAATTTATTAACATATTAAACTTAATTTATTTAAATTTGGTTAAATATATCAACAGTGCAATTCCTATAGCTATAGATTTGAATAACAGTGTCAATCAACATGATGTATCAATTGTGGATTTAACGCTAAAATATGCACAAAATAAAGTAGGACATTTTTTTGATGATTATTATTTTTTAAAAATATATTTGTATCATAATATGTTAGTTAATAAATAGTAATAAATATCATCAAGTAAAATAATAGCATAATGTTTATTTACAATATTGATTTTTAATTATTTGATTACAGTGTGCACAATAAAATTTTATTAATTAATTGCTAATAATCATTTTTTAAAAAAATTATACAGTTTGTACAACTAAATTAATCAAAAATTGTTTATATTTTAAATTATATATATTTTAAAACCTTTTTATATTAAGTTAATATATTACTTAACTTTATTGATTTTTTAAAACAAATTTGAAGTTTATTATGTTTTTAATTAAAGTTTCAACAATAATATTAATTAATTAAGTATAACTATAATTATAACAATTACAATTGATTTATTTTAATTTTTAACATTATTATTTTTAAACTCTTTTTATATAGCAAGTTGATATATTACTTGATGAATATTCAATTGACACAAATCTACATGATCAATTTACTATTGTTTTGCCTTACAATGGACTTAGTACAGTTATATTAGGTGGTTTATATCCTAATATGGCACACAATAATTATTTTAGTATTATAAATATTTTAGATTCGGAGGTTATAATATTTTTTTTGTGTGTATTTATAATTATAACAGAATTTTTTAAAATTACAATAATAATTATTATTTTTTTAAAACACAGTTTTGGTATTGTTTGTTGGCTACTATATTAGTGTATAGTTTACTAATTCAAGTTTATTATAAATTGGTACATGCTACTACATTAAGTTGGTAATGATCAAGTCAATTTATTTAATTTAAACTTTATTGTATGTTTAAAATAGTTTTGTTTTTTATGTTTATAATTTATATAAATATATAGTAATCAAATGAATTTTTCGTTTTTTAATTGTTTTTGGAAAACATTGGAAGCACTTGTTATGGAAAGTAAATAAAAAATATTATTTGATTATAATATTTAAAAATTTTTTTTAAATTAATGAGTTATTAAAAAAGTTATTAAATTTATATCTTATAAATTTTAAATAGTAAAAATATCTTATATCAAATTAAATTATCGATTTGTGGTAATTATTGGTACATTATATTTGTCAAACTTTTTTATTAAAAATCTATTAAATCAACAAATATTATCAATTTATATACAAAATTCATACGAAACTATTGACTCGTACGAGGATTTACTAAATAAACCCGAAATAGATATTATTATTTTTATGACATTACCAAATATTAAAGTATATCAAGTAAACAAATATTAATATATATATATTTAAATTATAATTATTTATTTACTTTTAATAAATAATAACAATATTTTAGCAAAAAGCTAATCCTATTGAATGGCAACTTATTAATCGTGCACATAATATATTTGAAAATAATAATAATAATAACAATTTTCAACTTAATTATTTTAGTAATTTTATATACAAAATTATAGACAATATCTATACTAAACAATCGCTAGTGTTGTTGATTACATCCAATTTGGTTAATTTGTTTTTAAAATTAAACAATGAACGTATGCACGTATCGCATGAACGCTATCAATATCATTGTTACGCACACGTAATAAATAAAAATACTAATAGTCTAACTAATCGTATGCTAAACAAACACTACAAAGATATGTATGAATATATCAATACTGTACTACTAATTAAAAAAAATATGAAAATTTACAATTTATTTTTTAAATTATAAAAAAACAATTTTTTTAGCTTGATTCAATTACGTGAAACTGGTCAAAACGATGTTTATACTAATGCACTAGCTAATAATTTAAAATTTAATAATAATAGTAATAGTAATTATGTTGACCTAAGTGACCAGTCTATGCCATTGGACAGTATGCGTGTAGCATTGGGACCGTATCTAACATTACTGGCCATTGCATGCCTAGTGTTTGTTATTGAAAATCGCTTTAAAATTAGAAATACAATTAAATTAATTATCAAAAAATTTATCACTAGCTTTAGTAGTTTTTATTTTTTTATATTCAATATTAACAATGTTTAATTATTTGTTTTTAAGATTATGTACAATAATTTATGGAAAACATTTACAAACAAATTTGTGTATAACTAACTAATTATATATTATTAAAATTTAAAATAATAATAATAATAATTAGCACTTTGTTTTTTTTTTTTAATTTTATTAATTAAATATTATACACTAATAAATTTGTAATATATTTTTTAATCTAATTTTTAATTTAATATTAATTATAACTTGTATAAAAAATATAAATAATATTTTAGCCTATAATTTTATAGTTTTCTAATTAGTTATCATTAATTTACTAATTAAACATTATATAAATTTTGCTATATAATTTATTTATATTATTATTATTTTATTTTACAATGTGAAAATTTTTTAATATGCGAAAATTTACACAATTAATAAAAATAATTAAATTTATTTTCAAAATTTTATTCATTAGTTCTAGAAATTTTTCTAAAAATTGATAAAAATAAATAAATGTATGTTTATATTATATAAAAATAACACTTTATTAGTATATTTAAATTTTTTTTATTTTATAATTTTAATAAAATTTCTGACAATTATGTGTTTACCATTGAAAATCAATATAAATTTTTTGAAAACATATTAAAATACAATACATTAGTTAAATTAAATATTTTTTTAAAATTTATTTTTATAAAAAAAACGATTAACAAAACACAGTTAGCTATTAAATGCAATGTAATTTTATAATATTTCAAATTTATGATAATTTAATTTAAATTTTGAATCAAATAACAATCAAACAAAATAAAGATATTATTTTATTAAAATCATTACAATTTATTTCATTAGTGGTTATTATGCTTATTCAGTAAAATCTTTGAAATAAAATTATTTTTTAATATTATAAAATCAATAAAATATCTGCTATTATTATTATAATAGTTTTATTTACTAATATTTTTAGACTTTAATTCTAATATCACATTTTTCAATAAACAACTTTTAAACATCATTTTGGTTATAAAATAACTAAAAAGTATTGGATATATATTATAAATAATTTACTATATATAAATTGATATTGTATTATAATAATAATAAAATAATTTTTATACTTTATTAACATATTAAACTTAATTTATTTTGTATATTGTCTAACTATCCCAGTGCAATTCCTATAACATTAGATTATAATAGCAGTGACTATCAACATGATGTATCAATTGTGGATTTAACGCTAAAATATGCAAAAAATAAAGTAGGACAATTTATTTTAATTATTATTTTTTGAAATATATTTATTATTATTTTTTTGAAATATATTTATTATTATTTTTTGAAATATATTTATTATTATTAGTTTTTGAAATATATTTATTATTATTTTTTGAAATATATTTATTATTATTTTTTTGAAATATATTTATTATTTTTTTTGAAATATATTTATTATTATTTTTTGAAATATATTTATTATTATTGTTTTTGAAATATATTTATTATTATTGTTTTTGAAATATATTTATTATTATTTTTTGAAATATATTTATTATTAGTTTTTTGAAATATATTTATTATTATTTTTTGAAATATATTTATTATTATTTTTTGAAATATATTACTTATTATAATATATCTCTAAATTAGTTAAAATAGAATTAATTTATTGAACGAGTCATGTAAATATATTTTTTTTAAATTTAACAATATTGATGTTAAGTATTAAATTTGTATAATAAAATTCAATAAAAAATTATTTGGATTTTAAATTATATATGTTATAAACCCATTTTTTTATAGCAAGTTGATATATTACTTGATGAATATTCAATTGACACAAATCTACATGATCAATTTACTATTGTTTTACCTTACAATGGACTTAGTACAGTTATATTAGGTGGTTTATATCCTAATATGGCACACAATAATTATTTTGGTATTATAAATATTTTAGATGTCAAGGTTAATTTTTATATATATATATTTTTAAAATTAATGTTGAATATAATGTATAAAGTATTTTGAAATCTATTATTATTATTTTTTAAAAATAATAGTTTTGGTACAATTATTTGGTTACTATATTAGTTTATACTCTACTAATTCATGTTTATTATAAGTTGGTACATGGTACATTAAGTTGGTATTGAATAATAATAATAAAATTTATTTATCTTATTTAAATTTACTTTACATTTTTTATAATAATAAATATTTTTTTTTAAAAATAGTAATCAAATGAATTTCTCGATTTTTAATTGTTTGTGGAAAACATTGGAAGCACTTGTTATGGAAAGTAAAAAAAAAATTTGACGAAATATAATATTTATAACACTTTTTATAATAACATTATTATATATTAAATTTATAATTTTTTTTAAATAGTAAAAATTTCTTATATCAAATTAAACTATGGTTTTATACTAATTATCGGTACACTATATTTGGCTAATTTTTTTTATTATAAATCTATAGTAGTATGTACAAAACAAAAAATTTACTACATATACATTACAAATAAAGTAGAGAAAACAAATTTAGTGTTGTTATCAGTTATTGAAAAAATTTTAAAAAGTATAACACGTGTATAGAAATTATTATTTTTATAAATCAAGTTTAATAACGAAATTTCTAATACAATTACATTTATTAAAATAGTATTACAAATTGATTTGGTTTATTAGCCACATAAGTGCCACATTCAAAATTAGCATTCATAATATTATTAAATATTGTGTTTAAATATAAAATTGTAATAATAAAAAATAATATTGTGATATTAATTATATTTAAATATGAATGAAAATAATCAAAATAATAATAATTATCAACAATATAAAGATAGATCATTTATAGTAATAAATTATTATAAATATAATTAAAGTTTAAGTGAACTTAAATCAAGAGATAAATATATTAAAATTAAATTTGAAGAAAATTTTGATAGTTTAGAACCTAATGTTTGATAGTTTAGAACCATCAATTATTATAAAACTTTTGAAAAAGAAAAAACAATTAAAAAGTAACAACGAAAAAAAACTGTAATAACAGATGAAAATATTGACAAAATTAAAAGTGGATTAAATAATTATAAATTTATTATTACAATTATTAGTTTATTTAAAAAGTGAGAATAGAAAAATTAGTTTTAGATCTGTTTATATGCTTTGATGAGTTATTGTTATATCCTAATCCATTACAGTTTATAACTAAACTAACTAATGCACATTTAAATATGAGAAAAATAATTTGTAAGAAAATCATAAATTCATTAAATATTAATCCCAATTATTTGGATAATTTGTAATATTCGTGGTTTTCCGATGAGGCCCACTGTCATTTAAATTGCTTTATTAATAAACAAAGCATGAGAATGTGGGCCAAAAACGGGGAAAAACCAATAAATTTTGGAAAAAAACATAGCCCATCTTGATTATTTAACAGTTTGGGCTGCAATTTCTAAATATGGTGAGATTTTTAGCTTTTAAATGCCTAGCCTTTAGTCAAAGAAAATCAAATTATTATATCGTAACATTATTATCGTAAAACTTATTATTATTATTTATTTTTAAGGTATTATAGGACCTTATTTTTTAAAGATGAACGTGAAAACACATAATTGTCAATCAACTAACTCATTTAAATAGGATTCAAAATTATTTCGTACTTAAATTGAAAAAAATTAGTGGAAATAATTTTAATAATCAATATTTTCAACAGGATGGTGCAACACCTCATACAGGTCAGTAGAAAATTTATAATCTAATGATATAATCATTGAAATACTGCAAGTGTTTCAATTGTTAAATAAAATTGATTTGGTTTATTATCCACATAAGTGCCACATTCAAAATTAGTAATCATAGTAATCTTAGATACACTGGATTATTTAAGACATTTTTGCTGACTGATTAATAAGTTTTAGGACATCTAATGTTTTGCCCAGCAGATCACCTCATTTGACCACATGTGAGTTTTTCTATAGGGTACTATTAAATCATATATGAATTATCCAATAGGTTTTAATAATATCCAAGAATTATATTAGCTTTTGATTATGTAAAAAAAAAGTTATTGATAATTTTGTAAAAAGAATTAATATTTGTTCAGTTAATGATGGTAAATGTGTAACTAATTATATTAAATAAATTTGAATATTAAATTAAATTACTTAGTTTTAATTAATAATAATTAATAATTATTATTTGCTATATTTATTATTATTATTATATAAATTAAGAAAAATGGGCTAAATTTATAAACGTAATTAATGTAATTTTTATGTATTTAAATAACTATTGTATAGTCTTTAAGTAATCACACAATAATTAAATTTATTTTAATTTACATACATAAATGCTTAATTAGAGATACAAATCATTTATTATAAAGCAGTTTTAATGATGTAATTACTAAAGTCTCGGCACGTAACATTGTCAATGCGTGTGTGTATATGTGTGAGTATGTGTATGTATGTGTGTGTGTGTGATGAGAATGAAAGTATTGTAAATAAAATATTCATTAAATAAAGTTCGTTATATATTGAATGTCAATTACCTTTATATATTTGTTAAAAAACATAAATTTTAAAAAATTTAAATAAAAATACGTTAGAAAACTTTATAAAAATAATATATTAATAAGAAATTTTTCAAATATATTTATTTTTTTAAAAAAATGAACTCAAAACTTATAAAATTTTTTGATGATAAATGTATTTGTGATTATCCATATGTTTATCATATTAATTCCGATCTCGAAGACTGTCCATTATGATGTAAGACTAATCATTTATCAGAGTTAGTACAGCTGCACAAAGTCAATCATCCTTGCAAAATTAAACTTTGTGGCTTATGCTATGTTAAAACCAAGACTATCCAAGGCAATGAGTGGGTTAGTCTATATTAATTACATTTTAATTTTTTGTTTTTTATTTTTATTATAATTTTTATTTTAGGACAAAAATCAGAATTCGAGTGTACGCAATTTTCATTATTGCGTATATTGCTTTGAACGGATAGGAAAAAAATTCATTGAAAATGACGGTAAGTATGTGGCCAAAGAAATTCCAGACAACGACATTACAACGAAGATAATATGTCCGATTGGTCAGTGAACGGATGGTCCGATGATGACAATAGATTTGTGGATGAATCTGATGATGACAACTAATGAATAAATCAATAATATAAATTTAATTTATATTATGCATTTTATTATTCTTATTAATATTTGTTATTATTTTTTTCTTAATTTTTCATTTCTTTTCTCTTAATATTTTCTCTTAATATTTTTTAATATTTCTTAATTTTTATTATTTTTTTCTTAATATTTTTTATTATTTCTTAATAAAAATTAATTGTATTTATTATTATATTAACTGTAAGTAAAACAAATTATTTAGAAAAAATAATTATCAATAAATGAATCACAAGCATATATATTTAATTAATTATATAAGTTAATACTAATAAATTTTTATTAAAAAAAAATATTTAAGCAAATGTTTATTTTAACAAAAAAATTCAAGGACATTATTATATAATATATATAATTTTGTTTAGTATTTACAATAACTGTATGTGTATGTGTATGTGTATGTGTATGTGTATGTGTATGTGTATGTGTATTATTTAATTTATTTATTTAAATTAAATTATTATTATTTTATTTATTTAAATTAAATAATTTTTAACTTGGTACAATGGGTATAAAGACTGGCCAATTTAATATATTGAAAAAATAAATGCATAATTATTTATTTCCGTTAATGTATCTATCGATTGACAAATTTTTAATGTTTTTTATTTTACAATAAAAATTTATCTAAAAAATATTATTAATATTAATAAAAATATATAAACTGTTTTTATTATTATTATTTGAGGCCTCAGATTTCTAAATATTTCTATAAATTAATCCTTTAAGTAAACAAAGATAAGGTCAGCAAAATAAATTCAAGCGATTAAAGTATAACATGTGATGATATTGTATACATGAAATGAAAAAATGCATACAAAATATGTATAAATAAAAGCACATTTTTGATATAAATAAATTGTTATTATAATTATTTATATTAATTTAGTTATATGTTTATAAATATATTAAAAGTTATTGTTAATAAAGTGAATTAAAATCATTATACAATAGTATTTATAACAAACAGTTATTATTTGAATAAATTAGTGTTAAAATTATTGACAACAGTGACTGTTGTAAAAATACTTTTGGATAACAACAACAACAACACCATTGAAAACAACAACAACACCATTGAAAACAACAACAACACCATTGGAAACAACAACAACACCATTGAAAACAACAACAACACCATTGGAAACAACAACAACACCATTGAAAACAACAACAACACCATTGGAAACAACAACAACACCATTGAAAACAACAACAACACAATTGGAAACAACAACAACACAATTGGAAACAACAACAACAACACAATTGGAAACAACAACAACAACACGATTGGAAACAACATTTAATTAAAAAGTATGGATAAATCAAATGATAATAAATTGATGGCAATTATTAATAAATATGTGGATGAAAACATCAACTTTTCGATAACTAATCGAAAATTAAAATGTGACAAATGTTGTTATTATTTTGAAAATATCACTCATTTAACCGCAAAACAAACAATTGATAGACACATAAAAAGTGCTAAGCATTCAAATACTGAAGAGAACGTAAAAAAAGAAAATCAACAGAAAATTTGAATAAAATACTCAGTGAAAACAACGATAAAACGCCAACTAATTCAACATTATTTTTGTTTCGACTAACATTTGCATGCATGGTAATTTGTGATTTTATTCAATCATTAGAATTGATTAAGAAATCAAATAAAATAATTAAAGAATTGCAAGAATTTATTATTAATCCTGAATTGAGAATTCAATTACAAAGTGTTTCGTCATTTGAACACATTTGTCATAACATTACTTATTTAGAAAAACAAGAATTGACAATTAAACAACAAATTGACGTTATTAATGGATTGGAGTCAAGATTATCAGATGATTATTTAAAAAAACTTCAAACTTCTCTTAAGAATAATCCTAATATTAATTTTTTTAGAGAAAATATATTAAATAATGAATATAAATTTGTTTCTTTAACTAATGTAGATTGTGAGCGGTCTTTTTCTATATTAAAAAATATTCATAGAAATAACCGTACATT
The DNA here is from genome assembly GCF_028296485.1 of Oppia nitens. Classification (NCBI taxonomy): domain Eukaryota; kingdom Metazoa; phylum Arthropoda; class Arachnida; order Sarcoptiformes; family Oppiidae; genus Oppia; species Oppia nitens. Next base: position 2,493,770 of record NW_026533191.1, read on the forward strand.
TCTTGATAACAATTTAGAAATGTTTTTACTTGTAAATTATAACAGTTTTTTATTTTAATAAATTTTTTTTAAATCCGACATAATTTATTTGCTATACTTATTTTTAAAAATATTAGAAATTTGTTTTAGAAATCTGAGGCCCCAAATTATTATTAACATAAGATTTAAAAAAAGTGAAAACATTTTCTAATATTATTTAAATATATTAAAACATAATTATTAAATATTGGTATTATAACAATAGTTAAATTTTCTTAATGATTTGTATATTTAATATAAATTATTTTAATCAAGAATATATTAACAGTTTTCAAATATAATTATAATAATATATAGAATATATAAAATATCAAATTAATTATATAATTTATTAATTGATTTTCATTGCAAATTTTCGTACTAATATAAAATATCGTAGATATCTGATAAATATCTATAAATAATTAATTAAATTAAAATTAACATAAAAAAAGTTTTTGTAATTTATATCTAAATAAAAAAATTAATTTAAAAATAAAATAAAACAAACCTTTGCAACCAAACCGACTGTTATGACAACAAACGGTCCAATAGTGGCACCAATTAGACCGCGCCGTCGGTTCATCAGTCGTTCCATACAAACCATTAGTTTCAGTTTGAGATCCAAATCGGCATCACTGCCGACCACTGACCACTGGATACGGGCCAGTCGTTTGTATTGTTTATGTATTTTATTGGATACCAATGCCAGACACCAGAGCAGACCATAGAGTATAACAAATTCTAAACTGACTATAATTATGAAACAAAAACGATAAAATCCAAACAAATTTTCAAACAATATCTGATGTATTAATAACAAAGTCATGGGAAGTGTAGTCAACATAAATGCCATAATTAGGTAACGCCAGTAGTGGTTAAATGTTGTCAATTGGTCAGTGAGTAGTCTATGTTGGGACAGGTATTGTCGGGTCATATTTTCAATATAACTTTGGCGCATGTATTTACCTGTAGGGCACAGTTGGTTGGATGGGTGGGATTTGGGAAAAATGGGTGTAATAAATATAAAGAATAATATGAAAAAAATTAAATTAAGTTTAGACATACTAGTAATTAATTTTTTTACTAATATTTATCATAATTTGCTTATTTAGTTTGCATACCTGTCCACAAATTGTTAATAATATTGTTGGTATAGTTGACTCTCTGGTGTATATAATAGCACATTATAAAAACAATGGTTGCACTAACAAAACAGTCCATAATTAATATTATAAATGCTAGATTAGTTATTATTATAAATATCATGGCCTGAGCTACCAGTGTCCAGGTAGGATAGGTAGTAACTGTGCTGATTATAATAGTCAATGCTAGAAAATCTTTAATAAATATATATTGATATATTAAGTTTTATTAATATTATTAGTTTTCAATTTTATGAATTTACTTATTCTATGTTTTTTAATATTAGACATAATTAAATATATAATGTTTATTTATTATTATTTTTGTAAATATAATTATTTATAAATAATAAAATAAAACTCACTAAAGAATACAATCATTAAATCCATCCAATAGTAGACTCTTAGGCTAAATGTCTGCAATTTGGTCAACAATTTTCGATAACTTTCGGCAAACAATAACCGAAGGACTGGTTGGCGCATAATATCAAATACCTGTACCCAGTCATGAACATCGCCCGGTGCTCGGATAACACGTAACCGTAAATTTAAGGCCAAACCATATAGATACATGAGCTGCAATAGTAAGCTACTAAATTGACGTAATTGACCAAAATATTGGGACATATCGTATAGTATCAGTTTAGTATCCAGGTTTAAATCATCAATCATTGTTAAACATATGAAAACTTTAACAAATAGTATCAGGTAAACTATTGACATTAAATTGCTAAATGTAACAATTAATTTGATTTTACAATTATTATTATTGTTGCATTTATTATCTGGATGCATTAATGATGATATAGATAAATTTTTAATATGTCGTAAATAAAAATTAACTAGCAGATTTTGTGGAGCACCGGTTACTGTACAACGTGTAAATAGTAATGATTTTATATTTTTAAAATAATTTTTTATTAACATGGACATTTTAATAATTGTTTTAGATTATAAATAAATTTATAATGTTTTTATTATACAATAATTTTGTAATGATTTGAAAATATAAACTTAAATTAATAATTAACATAAAACTAATATAAAAGCAGTAATTTATTATTTATCTTAATAATTATTTTTAAATAAATGTATTGTATTTCATATTTAAAAAAAATGCATTATATATTATAATTATTACAATTATTTTGCTTAATATTTATTTTTTATATAATTTGTTTTTTTTTCTAATTACAAAATCATTATAAATATAATTTATCTTATTAATTATTTTTATACAAAAAAACGATATATTATGATTATTGCTCAATTATATATATTAATGATTAAAATTTACATAATTTAAAATACATTTAAATATAACTAAAATATATAACTAAAATTTTAACCGTTAATATTTATATTAAAAACTTGTTATAATTATATAAATATAATTTAATAATTAGTTTATTTGTTTTATATTGTTATATATTTCTATATTAATAAAACAAATTATTTTAAGTAAATATATTTGCCATCAATATCTAGTAATTAATAGTTACTGTGTTATATTATTATTATTATTATTATTTTGTTGTTTTTATAAAATAATATTAATAATGATAATAATTGAACAATTAATTTGTGGCTATAGTTTCATATCATACACTACTTGCATGTGTTTGGCAATGAAAATCAATATAAAAAAATTTTCAAAAAAAACGTTAAAATTAAAAAAACATTACTAAAATTAGATATTTTAAAAAATATTATTAATTCACATAAAAAATGCTAAGTAATAGACGAAAAAATGATAGACTTTTTTTATTAAAAAAAATAATAATATAATAATCATTCAAAATAAAGACATTAATTTATTAAAGTCATTATTAAATATTATACGTATTCAATAAAATCAAATAAAATGAAATGTTGAAAATTATAAATTATAAAATCAATAATATATTTATTATTATTTTTTATAATTATAATATCACTTGCAATGAATTTTTCAGTAAATATTTTTGGTTTTGATATTAATAATAATTTATTGGTATTAATGCAAAATATAATATTTTATTAATAAAATAACTGAAAGTAGTAGATATCTTATAAATAAAAAATATATATATTAGTTAACAATAGGATGTTTTCGATAAAATTATAAGTATTATAATTTTAATCATTAAAATTACAAGTAATTTTGTTTTAATTTTATAAATATGATTAATTGTGACTTAATTACTAACAAATAAAATACTCTAATATATATATATATATAAATTTTCTTAAGTTTACAAAAAATAATAAATTTATAAATAAATTATAACATTAATTACTCAATATTTATCATTAATTACAATTTTTATTAATATTAATGATACTATTATAGTTAAAACTATTACTGTTAAATTAATTAATTGTATTATTAGTCATATAGTCTATTAAAATAGTATTTAAATCGTATGTTATATTTATGTTTATTACGTTTAATAATAAATAATATTTTTTAAAAATTATCATATTAAATTTACTTATTTTATATATATTTTTAATTTTAGGTAACTATCCCAGTGCATACTCAAACCGCCCCTGCTACTTTTGTTATCTAAATAATATTTATATAAATTAAAACTGTTTTATATTAAACAGTATTAATGTTTATTATTTAATTACAGTTTGTAAAACAACAAAAAATTAATTGATTATAATTATAACAAAAATTAGATTGTTTTAGTTTTATAAAATTTTATATTTTAAACCATTTTTTATAGCAACTTGATTTATTACTTGAAGAATATTCAATTGACACAAATCTACATGATCAATTTACTATGGTTTTACCTTATAATGAACTTAGCACTGGTATATTAGGTGGTATATATCCTAATATGGCATACAATAATTATTTTTATATTATAAATATTATTTAAATTGAGAGGTTATAAAATATTTTTGTGTTTTTTTTATAAAAAATTATGTATTTATAATTATTACAGTATTTTAAAATATTACGATTATTATTTTAAAAAATAAAAATAGTTTTGGTACTGTTTGTTGGCTACTATATTAGTGTATAATTTATTAATTCAAGTTTATTATAATACTAAAAACATGATTACATTGAATCGCATGACCAGTCTATGCCATTGGACAGTATGCTTGTGGCTGTCGGTCCATATCTGACACTACTGGCCATTGCATGCATTATATTATATTTGCCAATTGAAAATCAATATAAAATTAGTGACATATTTAAAAACATAATTAAATTTATTTTCCAATTTTTTTTATAACTAGTTTTAGAAATTTTTATTTTTTATTTATTCAATATTGACAATTGACAAAAATTAATATATGTTTATATTATATAAAAAATAACACATGTAAAATATATTTACAGTTTTTTTTAATTATAATAAAATATAAATATATATGATATAAATCTAAAAACTTATTAGTATTTGTAGTTATTGTTGTAAATTTTTTAATTGATTTTCATTGCAAATTTTCGTACTAATATAAAATATCGTAGATATCTGATAAATATCTATAAATAATTAATTAAATTAAAATTAAAATTAACATAAAAAAAAGTTTTTGTAATTTATATCTAAATAAAAAAATTAATTTAAAAATAAAATAAAACAAACCTTTGCAACCAAACCGACTGTTATGACAACAAACGGTCCAATAGTGGCACCAATTAGACCGCGCCGTCGGTTCATCAGTCGTTCCATACAAACCATTAGTTTCAGTTTGAGATCCAAATCGGCATCACTGCCGACAACTGACCACTGGATACGGGCCAGTCGTTTGTATTGTTTATGTATTTTATTGGATACCAATGCCAGACACCAGAGCAGACCATAGAGTATAAGAAATTCTAAACTGACAATCATTATGAAACAAAAACGATAAAATCCAACCAAATTTTCAAACAATATCTGATGTATTAATAGCAATGATATGGGAAGTGCTGTCAACATAAATGCCATAATTAGGTTACGCCAGTAGTGGTTAAATGTTGTCAATTGATCAGTGAGTAGCCGATGTTGTGATAAGTATTGTCGGGTCATATTTTCAATATTACTTTGGCGCATGTATTTACCTGTAGGGCACAGTTAGTTTTTGGCGGATAGGGTTGGAAATATGTGTGTATTTAATAATAATGATAATTAGCAAACAATAATTACTAAAAATTATTTTACAAAATACTATAATACTAATAATATTTGTTTAGTTTTCTATGCCATACCTGTCCATAAATTATTGATAATATTGTTGGTATAGTTGACTCTCAGGTGTATATAATAGCACATTATAAACATAATGGTTGCACTAACAAAACAGTCCATTATAAATACTATAAATGTTAGCTCAGTTATTATTATAAATATCATTGCCTGAGCTACCAGTGTCCAGTTAGGATAGCTAATAACTGTGCTGACAATAGTAGACAATGCTAGAAAATCTATTAACAATAATTAAAAATATATATATATTATCTATATATTAAGTTTAATTATTATTTTATTTTATAAACAATTATCATTAATTAGTTTTCAATTTTATAATAAATTAATTAAACTATTTAATTATTATACTATTTATTGTATGATAAAATATTTTATTATTTATACAAAATATATTTTTAAAAATCCACTAAAATATAATTTACTTATTCTATGTTTATGTAATAATATACTGTAATTATGTATAAAAATTACTATAAAATAAAACTTACTAAAGAAAACAATCATTAAATCCATCCAATAGTAGACTTTTAGGCTAAATGTCTGCAATTTGGTCAACAATTTTTGATGACTTTCGGCAAACAATGACCGAAGCACTGGTAGACGCATCATTTCAAACACTTGTATCCAGACATGAACATCGCCCGGTGCTCGGCTGATACGAAACTGTAAGTTTAAGGCCAAACCAAATAGATACATCAGCGCAAATAGAAAGCTAGTATATTGACGTAATCGACCAAAATACAGGGACATATCGTATAGTATGAATTTAGTATCCAGGTCTAAATCATCAATCATTGTTAAACATATGAAAACTTTAACAATTAGTATCATATAAACAATTGACATTAAATTGCTTAATGTAACAATTAATTTAATTTTAGTATTATTATTATTGTTGTTTTTATTATCTTGGTGCTGCCATGATGATCTAGATAAATTTATAATATGGCGTAAATAATAGTTAACTAGGACATTTTGTGGACAACCGCTTACTGTACAACGTGTAAACAGTAATGGTTTCATTGTTATTAAATAATGTTTTATTTTGATAGACATTATATATATTATAATTGCTTTAGATTTTTATAATAAAAATATTATAAATTAAATGAACATTTTTTATTTAAATAATGATTTATAATGATTTGAAAATATAATCTCATAAGTAATAACTATCATTAAAAAAACTATTATAAAAGCAATATTTTTTTCTATTTATAATTATAGTTGAATAAATTTATTATTTCTAATAAAAATAGATAATTTTTATTTTATTTTTTTTGTTTAAAATGCACTGCATTAACTATGATATAACAATATTATAATAAAATTGTCATTATTAATATAATATTATAATAAATGTCAAAAAAATAATTGCATTATAAAATATAGATTTAAAAAAACTAATAAATATAATATGATATTAGTTTAGCATTAGTTTAACTAAAATAACTTTAATTATTTAAAATAATTTAACTTAAATCAAATAACATCAATTAATTTATAAAAGTTATTATTATTTTATTTTGATTATTAGTTATTTTATTTTTTCTATACATTTTTATCCATAATATTTATTAAATAATAATTATATAATCATAGCACAGGTATAGTCATAACCCATACCATTATATAAAATGAAATTTTTAGACTATTTTAATAATTTTATTTCAACCGTATATATAAATACTAAATAAACAAATCAAATTATATTTATTTAAAATTTTATTTTAAAAGCAATTTATTTTTAATTGCTTAGAGTAAGTATAAAATTAAATTAATAAAAAAAACATAAATAATTAAAAATTTTCATAAAATACATAATAATATTTAAATATATATATATATAATTCTAATTATATATTACTTTCTAATATTACAATTTTTAATTATTTTAGCAATAACTATTAATTAATGAATCAAAATTAGAAATAATAATAATTTAATTTATTATTCAATTTTAATTAAAATTATTATAATATTAGTGACAATATTAGTGACAATATTAGTGACAATATTAGTGACAAAATTTATAATAAAAGTTATATAATAATAATATACAGTAGTTTTAATTTTAAATAATAATTATTATAGAATAAATATATTGTTGTATAATATTGTATAAATAAAAATAAAACTTTCTAAATCTAGTTATAATTTTTTTGATAACTAATTTAATTTTATTTCTAATTTTATATCGATTTTCAATGACAAACACTAGGCATGCAATGGCCAGTAGTGTTAGATATGGTCCCAGTGCTACACGCATATTATCCAATGGCATAGACTGGTCATGTAATTCAACATAATTAATATTATTATTATTATTATTATTATTATTATTATTATTATTATTATTATTAAATTTTAAACTATTAGCTAGTGCATTAATCATATAGTTACTAAAAACTACTAAAAATATAATACAGTTATTAGTACAACAAAAATGTTTATTGAAAAATCCAATTTAAAGTGATATTAAAATAAAAATTTAAAATAATTGTAAACACAGTTATAATAATAATAATAAATATTTTATTGATTTTGTAATTTTGTAAAATTTTTCTATAATTCAAAGATTTCACTGAATAAGCATAAAAAACCACTTATGAAAAAAAGTTATAATAACTTTTTAATGTCATTATTTTGATTGATTATTATTTTTTAAAAAAAAATGTAAATTAAATTATTATAAATTTGAAATATTTTAAAAATTATATCTAGAATCAGCTAACTGTTTTTATTTTAGTCAATTGATAAATTTAATTTTGTTTTAAAAATATAATTTTAGTAATGTATTTTTGATTTTAATATGTTTTCAAAAATGTTATATTGATTTTCAATATGATAAACACACAATTGCATGCTATGGACAGTTATATATGAAAACTAACTGTTCAATTATTTTAATTTTATTATATTATTATTATTTATAATAATAACAAAAACAACAATATCAATAACAATAAATTTTTAACTAATTAAAAAACATATTATTTATTTATTTTAATTTATTTATTAAAATAATCAATATATTAAGTAACTTGTATAATTAAAAAAATAATTAATAAAATAATCTTAACAATTAAATAATGAATAATTTATAAAATATTTAATAAATCAAACAATGAGAAAACAATATTTATATTTATAAATTGTTGTGGTGTGGTATTGTTTAGTTCCAGAGGAATGTCTATTTAGACAATTGATGTCCAAATAGACCGGTCGTACTTAGCGTGGGTCGGTATGAGACCTGTACTTCCGTCTAATCAATACCAAACACTAGTAGATATGTGTCGGTATGAGACAGATATCCACTATAAGATCACCAGTAAGTCGTTGTGAGACCAACAGGTGATATGAGATCCGATCTGCAGTTGTGGTCCAAAGGCTAGGCTTAGGAGTGATCCTAATCTCCGATGTCTTCTCCTACAGTGAGTGGTTGGCCAGCGAACGGTATGTCTGTAGATATCAGTGGACTGAACGGTCAGACCGATCACTGATATGTATGAACAATATGAAGACACGATTGATAACAAATAACAAGTTTATTGTAAAACAATGGATCAAATGGTGATACAAATGGTAAGTATTTAAGAGGACACGTGGAGTGTATGTGTGAGACAGGTATAGGTGCTGAGGCTTGGCTCAGGTATTAGTAGCAGTAATGACTGGCAGCGATGTGCACAGTAAGGGAGTATGAGAAGCACTGACTGAGAGGCAGTGAAACACTGGAGTCAGAGAGGCACTGGCCTGTGTATGTGCAGTGGATATGGTTTATATAGAGAGGTATGTATGGCGGGAGATACAGGTATTGGTTGGTTGGTATAGTAGGTAATCCCTAACCAGGATACTGACCGGTCATTGAGGAGCCACTGGATGTGGTCAATGACAGGCAGTTCCAGGAAAGGTAGGTATTGAAAGGTCAATGATAATGATATGTGTAAATATAAGACAATAAAATATACTAAAAATAAGATACAGTATAAAATCAATAATAAAAAGATTATAAAATAATAGACATTGATGTCTATGTGTGCAACAAAATATTTAGTTTTTATAATTTTTATAGTAAAATATTAATAAAATAAAAAATATAAATATAAAACTAAGTTAATTAAATTATTTTTATAATGATTTTATAATCTAAACTAATTGTTTATAAAGAGTTTTTTATATGTAAATAAATACTAATAATAATAATAGTATGAATACTAATTAATAATTAGATGTCTATTTTTCTATGATTGTTATATTAGATATGAAATTATATTATTTATTATTAATTTTTTAAATTTACTGCAAATGTAAATTTGTTTCTTGAAAATATCTCATATAAAACAGCTGTTAATATAAAAATTATTTTATATATATATTAATGCAAACATATATATATATATATTTATTATAGTATTTATAATTATTTTAATCTAGAATTTATAATTCAATTATTCATTAACGAGTATTATAATATTATTTTAATAATGACAATTTTATTGATTTAATTTATTATAATAATTAATAATTTTTATAATATCGTGTTTTTTTTAAATATTAAAAATTAACTATTTTATTTTTAAAAAATTATACAATTTTTTATTAGTTAGATAGTAAATTATAATAAGTTATCATATTATTGTCATAATCAATATCATATCATTGTATAATAAATTATTTTATTTAATCAGTAATTTAAGTTAAGTATTACACATACAAAAAAATAAACATTATAAATAAATATGAAATCATTACTATTTACACGTTGTACCCAAAACGGTGCTCCACAAAATGTACTAGTTAATTTTTATCTACGCAATATTGAAAATTTATCTAGGTCATCATTGCAGCATACAAATAATAATAATTATAGATTTAAATTAATTGTTACATTTAGCAATTTAATGACAATTGTTTATCTGATACTAATTGTTAAAGTTTTCATATGTTTAACAATGATTGATGATTTAAACCTGGATACTAAATTCATACTATACGATATGTCCCACTATTTTGGTCGATTACATCAATTTTCTAACCTACTATTGGAGCTCACGTATCTATTTGGTTTGGCCATAAATTTACGGTTTCGTGTCATCCGAGCACCGGGCGATGTTCATGACTGGGTACAGGTATTTGATATTATGCGCCAACCAGTCCTTCGGTTATTGTTTGCCGAAAGTTATCGAAAATTGTTGACCAAATTGCAGACATTTAGCCTAAAAGTCTACTATTGGATGGATTTAATGATTGTTTTCTTTAGTAAGTTTTTTTTTCGTTGTTGTTGTAATTTAATTAAATAATATAATTAAATCCTATAATTTATAAACATATTTAAATAAATATTAACTAAAAAAATATTTTATTATACAACAAAAACTACAATAATAACTATAATAATTTAGTTTATTTTTATTATTTATAAATCAATATTGTTAAAATTAGTAATTTATATAATTCATAAATATATATATATATTAAATGTTTTTTTTATCATTAATTTTAAATAATAGATTTTCTAGTATTGTGCATTATATTTAGTACAATTATTATATACCCTAACTGGACACTGGTAGCTCAGGCCATGTTATTTATACTACTAACTCATCTAGCACTTATAGTATTAATTATGGACAGTTATGTCAGTGCAACCATTGTATTAATAATGTGCTATTATATACACCAGAGAGTCAACTATACCAACAATATTATCGACAAATTGTGGACAGGTATAGTATCCTAAATAATTAAAAAATATATATAAATTATATTAATATATTGTATATATATATATATATATATATATATATAGAAATTTATTACTAGTATACTCTATATTATAGAGTCTATATATTATAATACTTTTTATTTAGTAAGTAATTGTATGTTTGATTATTATTATTACCGGTATTATTATTTTCTTTAAAAAAACCCTTCAATCAACCCAACCACCCAACTGTGCCCTACAGGTAAATACATGCATCAAAGTTATATTGAAATAATGACTCGACAATACCTGTCCCAACATCGGCTACTCACTGACCAATTGACTACATTTAACCACTTTTGGAGTAATATGTATGCAATATATATGTTGACAGCACTTCCCATATCATTGCTATTAATACATCAGATATTGTTTGAAAATTTGGTTGGATTTTATAGTTTTTGTTACATAATGATAGTCATTATACAGTTTATTATACTCTATGGTCTGCTCTGGTGTCTGGCATTGGTATCCAATAAAATACATAAACAATACAAACGACTGGCCCGTATCCAGTGGTCAGTGGGCAGCAGTGGTACCGATTTGAACCTCAAACTGAAACTATTGGTTTGTATGGAACGACTGATGAACCGACGGCGCGGTCTAATTGGTGCCACTATTGGATCGTTTGTTGTCATAACAGTCGGTTTGGTTGCAAAGGTTTGTTTAGTTTTTTTTATTAATTGATATTTAAGCCATAATTTCCAATAAATTATATATTAATTTTTATTTAATTAATTATTTATAGATATTTATCAGATATCTACGATATTTTGTATTAGTACGAAAATTTGCAATGAAAATCAATTAATAAATTAATAATATGTTTTATATTTTATTATAATTATAAATGGAAAACTGTAAATATATTGTACAATTATTTTTAATTTTTATTAATTTTATAATTTAAATATTATATTATTCAGTATATAAGATTTTACTGAATATGTATTGTGCAAATTATTATTTTATCATATCAGTATAATAATAATAGTAATAATAACAACAATAACAATAATATTAATAATAAAAAGTTTATAAGCATATTGTTATTTTTAGCTTTATTATTAAAATAATAGACATAATTAATTTTAATAAGTATATTGTATAATTTTTAAAAGTTAATAAAATAATATTTAACATACGAATGATTATTATTATTAAAAAATATTTATTATTATTAAAAAATATTTATTATTATTAAAAAATATTTATTATTATTAAAAAATATTTATTATTATTATTATAATATTATATATTATATTATATATAAGACTAGCAGTTTTATAGTTGATATTATTATATAATATTGTAGTATTTTGATGAGCAGTCGCGTATTTGATCCACTAGTCTATTAGTTGATGGTAGATGATGGTGATGTTGATGATGGTAAATGAATTGAGACAAGTTATAAGATTAACATAAGTTTCTAATTTATTAAATTATTGGAACAATTGGATTAAATACATAAATTAATATATAGTAATTATTAACAATTATTGAATGTAAAAAACAGGATAATAGATAAAATGAGTTGATCTCAAAGTCACTTCTGTATCCCATATAGGGATCTCATTAACAGTTAGTTTTATACTTAATTAGTTGAAGTTGATGGCTCCAGTACTTACCAATCAGAGGTCAGATTCATTGTTGCTATTAGTACTCCATTGGAGGACTAAGTATTGATGCAACACTGGGTACATGTTTGGAGGTCTGTAACTTATTAGCGGTTGGTGGTACAAAGTTTGTACCCATTAATTATTGTTTGTTTATAGTTATTGCACTCTGAAATCAAATTTGGTTTAAATCGCTACCCGGGGATTTTAGTTTTATGACTTTAAAGATTTATATATTTTTTAAGTCAAATAAGCATTGATAGGTAGAAAAATATAAAACATTAATTAAACGCAGTTGTCTCAATAGTGGACAACACATATTATAAACAAAATAGATATATTGAGAAATGTTTTTTAAATAAAACATATAACTATTTATTGTTTAGATTTAAATATTCCCATATGTCTTACATCCCCCCATTTTATAATAAGCCTATGGATAAAGGGTTTAATAATATTAAAGGCATGAAAGACATTAATTAAATTAGAAAAAAAAATTTAATTGATGATTGATTTATCAATATAATAATAATCTACTTATATAATTTTTTTTAAAGATCTAAAATATAAATAGTATAGCAATCAACAAAATAAGTGAATTATAAGTATTATTATATATTATTATTATAAGTATTATTATATATTATTATTATAAGTATTATTATATATTATTATTATAAGTATTATTAATAGTGGATTATAAATGAATAATAAATGAATTAAAAATAACAATAAAATCCTATTTATTTGATCTAAAATGCTAAATTAATAAAATATATAATTATTAATAAAATTATCGGTTTGGGTATATAGTTTAACCGTCAAATAGCCGTAAAGTAAACTTTACGAAGCAATAAGCAATGCGGGACAATAAGATTAAAACCATTACATAATATTTTTTTTAATGTAATTTTTCTAAAATAAATAAAGTTAATCATAATATACAAAACCTTTTTTTTAAATTGATTAATATAATATGAATTTATTTAGTCTTAGTAAATATAAAAAAATAATACAAAATTTATCGTTAGATACTAAAGTTATAACTAATAATTTAATATTATGAATTATGAAAAATAATGTTTAAAACTATAATTAAAATTAAAATAATATAAAAATTTAGTTAAATAATTTATAATTTATAAAAATAAGGCATATATTAATACTGATAAGATATGTTATTATATAGGTTTTTTTTAATTCAATAGATACTTAATTAAAACTTTATTAAGTAATTTATATTGAGTTAACCTATCCTATTACTTTTAGCTATTTATAATCAATAATATAGTTTTGCATTGCAAGTATTTAATCTATAATATCACTATTTATTTTTGTAAAAATATAATTTATATCCCTTAAAATGACAACTTTAACATTTAAATAATAATCATTATAATATTTATGCAATGCTGTTTAATTATAATCATTTTATATTAGTAATTAAGTAAATGTAATATTAGAAGCTAAATATTTTTTATAAATATACTGTAAATGATTTTCTTTTTAATATAAAAGTATAAAAATAAATTATTATTAATTATTTTGATAAAAAACTTTAAATAAAATTTAAGTACAAAATTAAAGCTTAAAATTAAATAAATTTATAAAATATAAAGATAGTTTTAAATTATTAGATTTTTAATACAATAGGCTTAAAATATACAAATGACATTTAATTAATGGCATTTATTTTTTTTTCTCTCTTTGTTGAATGAATTGAATGTATTTTGTTATCTTTGAGATGTCTCAAAGGCTTTGATCCAAGTTATTCATTATAATACCTATATAATTGTAAAACATAATGTTATGTTTTTAATGTGTTTTCAATAAGTCTTGTTTGGCTATATGAAATTTTGCGGGTAAGTTTTGTTACCCGAAATGTATGATATACCATTCATTATGATCCAACAGTGTGGTCATTGTTGTCTACGGTTTATCACTTGGATAAACCTTTAAATGCAGATAACTTTAATATACTTTACTAAGCTATTTAAAGTCAACTTATAAAGGGAATGGGTATATATGATTTATTTATTTTATTTAATTATTGGTAATCGTGACAATGGATACCGTTTAGCTACAGTTTATCTGCTATAGGGAAATTATAAATTTTTAAATAAGATTAAGCATAGTATTATAATTAATTCGTCGTTGACCCGTCGGTCACCTTCGGAACAATTATAAAGTATAAGGTTAAATAGCATCTGTCGAGACATGAATAGTGTTTTGATTTTTTAGCCGACTTATTTTTTTGAAAACATTTTAGTATTTTTTATTATTATGGCCATAATTTAATTTAAGTATTTTTACTTTAGATGTAATGAATGAGCTCATTATATTTTGGGTGATATCATGTAGATATTTCTGATTAGACAATATCCCTTCCAGTGAAGTGCCGAGAGGTATTAAACTTAGGATTCATGGCTAATAGATCTCGTAAGATCTATATTGCCAGTACATTCAAAAAAGAGATTTTGAGAACTAAATTTAAAATCTAGTTATATCAATTATATATTTAATTGAACTATATCTAGATATTACAAAAATTAGTATAAGTTATATGAATTAAAAGTATATTAAAAATATAAAAATAATAATTGAGACATAAGGTTAGGTTTCGAACACAGCATGTATTACATTTAATTTTTTATTTTAATAAGTTAATGATTTATGACTCTTGAGTCATGTTTAAGCTTTCAATTTTATTTTCAGTTTGATAACTGTTATTTTTGAATTTTTGTTTGCCTTTGTTTCGGCAATAAATCATCCAATGATATCGGTTGGCATAACCTAAACCTTCACATATTTTGCATGGCGTTAGCGGATATTTTCTATTATTAAAATTAAACTGATTTTTCTGTCGGCGCCTAGCCTTAATTGATTTAGTGTTAGATTTAAAGTTTTGAAAGTTTTTGTAATAATTTTTTGTGAATTTAGCGGTAGTATAAAATTCAGACAAAGTTTTAGGTTTTACGGCGACTAAGCTGTCAGCCATTCGCGGGCGCAGTGATACAATCATATGCGGTATTATTTGAGTCTCAGTAAGACCTGCGAGTGCACTATATATGCGTTTACACTCAAAGTAGTCTTTCTGACCAATTTTGTGGTCGTACTTAACGTTGACAAAGTCATCAATAGGATTAGTTAAGGAGAACCCGAAGCGGCTAACTAAATGAACTTTGATTTCAGAGTAGGAATCGCTATAATTATATATATACCAGTTTAAGGCATTATCAATGAGATAATTGCCTAACATAAGGGCCTTTTCTGAATCTGACCAATGATTATGTAATGAGATAATCTCATACCTTTTGAGCCAATTCTCGATGGTTATTTTGTCCTCGTGTCCTTTGAATGGTTGGATAGTCGGACGGTTCATGATTGATGATGAACATGTAGTTGGTTGTTCCGGTTGATCGTCAACAGTTGGTACACTTATGATGTTGTTGTCTGTAAGTGTTGACGGATCCTCTTCAATTGGGTCCAACGTTGGTGGTCCTCGTCCTCTTGAACTCATTGTCATGTGATAGTTTTGTATAGTTGGTAATCTGTATCTTCCTATGTTATGAAGTATGGGTGTTGTCGACATTGCAAGTCGTCGGTGTCCACTAGATGATAATTGTCGGGACATCAATGTAAGTTATCACTGATTAGTCAAAGGTATTGTTGAGTCACTAGTATAGTCGAATTATTAGTAGTTTGGTGTTTGGTGTTACCAACACTATCGGCGGCAGTCACAATAACTATTTAGTTGATTTGAAGCACTTGATGATAGAGTTTCGGTTGGTGTGGCTGATGCGGTGGTCACTTATCCTACCGACTTATAAGACTAGCAGTTTTATAGTTGATATTATTATATAATATTGTAGTATTTTGATGAGCAGTCGCGTAGTTGATCCACTAGTCTATTAGTTGATGGTAGATGATGGTGATGTTGATGATGGTAAATGAATTGAGACAAGTTATAAGATTAACATAAGTTTCTAATTTATTAAATTATTGGAACAATTGGATTAAATACATAAATTAATATATAGTAATTATTAACAATTATTGAATGTAAAAAACAGGATAATAGATAAAATGAGTTGATCTCAAAGTCACTTCTGTATCCCATATAGGGATCTCATTAACAGTTAGTTTTATACTTAATTAGTTGAAGTTGATGGCTCCAGTACTTACCAATCAGAGGTCAGATTCATTGTTGCTATTAGTACTCCATTGGAGGACTAAGTATTGATGCAACACTGGGTACATGTTTGGAGGTCTGTAACTTATTAGCGGTTGGTGGTACAAAGTTTGTACCCATTAATTATTGTTTGTTTATAGTTATTGCACTCTGAAATCAAATTTGGTTTAAATCGCTACCCGGGGATTTTAGTTTTATGACTTTAAAGATTTATATATTTTTTAAGTCAAATAAGCATTGATAGGTAGAAAAATATAAAACATTAATTAAACGCAGTTGTCTCAATAGTGGACAACACATATTATAAACAAAATAGATATATTGAGAAATGTTTTTTAAATAAAACATATAACTATTTATTGTTTAGATTTAAATATTCCCATATGTCTTACATATAGTTATTTAATAAACAATTATCTATTAATTAACAAAAATCATACCTAGAAAAAACAAGTTTTTTATAATATCTATATTAATTAAACACATTATTAGTACAATTTTTTTTGACAAATATATTTACTTAATATAATAATTAATATATTAAAATAAAAATAGATTTATATAACAATAAAATTAATTATTTATATTTTATAATTTAAACTAATTGTTTAGACAGATTTTTTTTATATTATAATTAATTACTACTACTAATAATAGTAATAATAATAATCAATAATTAGATGACTATATTTTCTGTATATAAATGAATATAAATTATAATAATTAATTTTATAAATTTAATGTAATATTTGGATTTATTATCAAAAAGTTTCTTATAAAAAAATCTGTTAATTTACAAATTATTTTAGATATATTATAGCAAAACAATATATTTACAGTCTATTACAGTATTTATAATTAATTTTTCATCAATAATTTATAATGCAATTATATATACTAACAATGATTATATTATTATTTTAATAATATGACAATTTTATTGACTTAATTTATTATAATAGTTATATCATATAATTAATATCGTGCATTTTGAAAACAAAAAAAACACATTTATTTAATTATATTTATTATAACAAAAAATATATTATTGTTATAATTTTAGTAGTATTTTATCATAATATTATTATTATTATAAGTTTATAATTTCAAATCATTATAAATCATTGTATTATATATAAAAAATTATTTTATTTAAGTTGTAATTTAAGTTAAGTTATAACAATAAAATAAAATACAATAATATAATGTCTATCTTAATAAAACATTATTTAATAAAAACTATGAAATCATTACTATTTACACGTTGTACAGTAAACGGTGCTCCACAAAATCTGCTAGTTAATTTTTATTTACGTCATATTAAAAATTTATCTAGATCATTGCAGCATCCAGATAATAAAAATAACAATAATAATAATATTAAAGTTAATTTAATTGTTAAATTTAGCAATTTAATGTCAATTGTTTATATGATACTAATTGTTAAAGTTTTTATATGTTTAACAATGATTGATGATTTAGACCTGGATACTAAATTCATACTATACGATATGTCCAAATATTTTGGCCAATTACATCAATATACTAGCTTACTATTGGAGCTTATGTATCTATTTGGTTTGGCATTGAATTTAAGGTTTCGTATCTGCCGAGCACCGGGCGATGTTCAGCTATGGATACAAGTGTTTGATATGATGCGTCTACCAGTGCTTCGATCGTTTTTTGACAAAAGTCATCAAAAATTGTTGACCAAATTGCAGACATTTAGCCTAAAAGTCTACTATTGGATGGATTTAATGATTGTTTTCTTTAGTAAGTATTTTTTAATAATAATAATAATAATAATAATAATAATAACTTTAGTATTTATACAGTATTATAATGAATTTCTAATTTTTTTTATAAAATAATTTATACTCAATATAATGAATATAATCATTTATTTTGTTAAAAACAAATATATTTATTATTATATATATATTACAAACAATTTAGTATTATTAAATTATGAAAAATAGTTTCTTATAATAATAAATACTTTTTATTATAAATATAATACTAATAATCAAAAATTTAATAGTATTTTTATATTATATATAAATATATATTTTTTAATTATTATTGTTCATAGATTTTCTAGCATTGTCTACTATTGTCAGTACAGTTATTACCTATCCTAACTGGTCAATGGTAGCTCAGGCCATGATATTTATAATAATAACTTATCTAGCATTTATAGTAATAATCATGGACAGTTTTGTTAGTGCAACCATTGTATTTATAATGTGCTACTATATACACCTTAGAGTCAACTATAACAACAATATTATTAACAATTTGTGGACAGGTATGTAAATAAATTAACTACTAGTATATCTAAACTTTTAGTATAATTTTTGCTATCTTTTCCAATCACACTAACCCACCCATCCATACAACTGTGCTCTAAAGGTAAATATATGCGCCAAAGTTATATTGAAAATATGACCCGACAATACCTATCTCAACATCGGCTACTCATTGATCAATTAACTACACTTAACCAGTACTGGCGTAACCTAATTATGGCATTCATGTTGACAGCACTTCCCATAACATTGTTATTAATACATCAGATATTGTTTGAAAATTTGGTTGGATTTTATCGTTTTTGTTACATAATGATAGTCAGTATACTGTTTGCTATACTCTATGGTCTGCTCTGGTGTCTGGCATTGGTATCCAATAAAATACATAAACAATACAAACGACTGGCCCGTATCCAGTGGTCAGTTGTCGGCAGTGATGCCGATTTGGATCTCAAACTGAAACTATTGGTTTGTATGGAACGACTGATGAACCGACGGCGCGGTCTAATTGGTGCCACTATTGGATCGTTTGCTGTCATAACAGTCGGTTTGGTTGCAAAGGTTTGTTTTGTTTTTTTAAATTAATTTTTTTATTTAGATTTAAATTACAGTATTTTATATTAATTTTTATTTTATTAATTATTTATAGATATTTATTAGATATCTACGATATTTTATATTAGTACGAAAATTTGCAATGAAAATCAATTAAAAAATTTTAACGATAACAACAATAATAATAATAAGTTTGATATTTATATTAAATTTAAAATACTGTAAATAAACTATACAAGTGTTATTTTTTTATATAGTATAAACATATATTAATTTTTAGCAATTGTCAATATTGAATAAATAAAAATAAAAATTTCTAAAACTGGTTAATAAAAATTTGAAAATAAAATTTAATTATGTTTTTAAATGTGTTTATAATTTTATATTGATTTTCAATGGCAAACACAATGCATTGTTAATGGCCAGTAGTGTTAGATATGGTCCCAGTGCTACACACATACTGTCCAATGACATAGACTGGTCAAGTGAGACAACGTAATTATGTTTACTATTTTTTATTATTATTATTAAATTTTAAATTATAAGTTAGTGCATTAATCATAATATCGTTGTGACCAGTTTCAGGTAATTGTATCAAGCTACAAAATTTTTATATATTAAAAAATTAGTAAATTTTAATATATTTTTTATTAGTAGTACAGTATTTCATGCATACATATCTTTGTTTATGTTTGTTTAGCATACGATTAGTTAGACTACTAATTATATTTATAGATGACATTCAATATGATTAGCTTTTTTTTTTGCTAAAATATTGTTATTAATTATTAAATGTAAAGAAATATTTATAATTTAAATATACAGTATATATTTGCTTACTTAATATACTTTCATGTTTGGTAATGTCATAAAAATAATTAATATCTATTTCGGGTTTATTGAGTAAAACCTCGTACGAGTCAATAGTTTTGTATGAATTTTGTATATAAATTGATAATATTTGTTGATTTAATAGATTTATAATAAATAAAAAAATTTGACAAATATAATATACTAATAATTAGTACAAAACCATTGTTATTTTGAAATTTTGAATATGTTTTTTTTGAATTTGAGTTTGTTTAACTTGTTACTATATTTTTTAAAAAAATATAAATAAAATATAAATTTAATAATTTTTTAATAATTTTTTAATAATTTATTAATAATTTATTAATTAAAAAAAAATGTTGTAAATATTAGTGTTAAATTATATTTTTTATTTACTTTCCATAACAAGTGCTTCCAATGTTTTCCACAAACAATTAAAAAAAAAGAGAAATTCATTTGATTACTATATTTAGATATTATGAAAAAATTATTTTAAGTTTAAATTAATTAAATATATTTATCAAAAAAAAAATTATTAAAAAATATAAGATATAATTACCAACTTAATGTAGTAGCATGTACCAATTTATAATAAACTTGAATTAGTAAAGTATACACTAATATAGTACCCAACAAACAGTATCAAAACTATATTTTTTTAAAAAATAATCGTAATTTTTAAAATATTGTAATAATTATAATTACATATTTTAAAAAAAACACTATATGTTATAACCTCCAAATCTAAAATATTTATAATACCAAAATAATTATTGTGTGCTATATTAGGATATATACCACCTAATATAACTGTGCCAAGTTCATTATAAGGTATAACCATAGTAAATTGATCATGTAGATTTGTGTCAATTGAATATTCATCAAGTAATAAATCAAGTTGCTATAAAAAAAATTGGTTTAAAATTTAAATATTAATTTTTATAAAACTAAAACAATCTACTTTTGTGTACAAACTGTAATAAAATAATAAACATTAATATTGTTAAAGATAGAACAGTTTTGATTTATCTTAATTTTTTTAGATAACAATAATACAATTATTTTAATTTTAATTAATATATAATCTTAATGGATAACAAATATATCTACTGTATATTATTCTAAAATAATATAAAAAAATAAATAATATTAATATAAAATTATTTAAAAGTTTTTTTTTAAAAAAATAATCTAGTTCATAAATATAATATTTACCAAATAAGTGGCCGTAAACGTAAAATTACCCAATAGTACCAATTGATTGTCAAATAGGTATGGACGCGGTTCGTTAAAAATACCCGTGTAACAATTTAAGTTTGGCGCCAATTTTACTGACATTTTCTAAGACAATAACAAAAAAAAATTAGCTAGATGAAAACATAATTTTTTTTTATTTAAAAATTTATTAGTATTTATTATTTACTATTTTTTTATTATAATTAATCTAATAATAAATATAGCATATGATTTAACTACTTTCATAGACTATATGACTAATAAAATAATTAATTATTTTAACACTATTAGAATTATTAATTAAAATTGTAATTAGTAAAAATTATTGAACAATTTATATATTAGAGTATTTTATTTGTTAGTAATTAAGTCATAATTAATATATTGTTTATAAAAAATATTAAAACAATAATTACTTGTAATTTTAATGATTAAAATTATAATACTTATAATTTTAGCTAAAACATACTATAGTTAACTAATAAATGTTTTTTTTTTCATTATAAGATCTAGTAATTTCAATTATTTTATTAACAAAATATTATATAATATTTTCCATTAATAATAACAATTCTTAAAATAATAATTATAACAAAAATATTTATTGAAAAAAATTCAGTGCAAATGATATTAGAATAAAAATTATTATAAAATAAAATAATAATAAATATATTATTGATTTTATAATTTATAATTTTTAACATTATTTCAAAGATTTCTATTGAATAAGTAAAATAAATTATAATAAAACTTTAATGAAATTAATATTTTTATTATTTCATGATTTTTATATTATTAAAAATTAGTTTATTATTTTTCTCAACTATTGCTAAACATTTATTTTATGTCAATTGATAAATAAAATTTTTTAAATATCTAATTTTTTTAATAATGTTTTTTTTTTGAAAAAAAATGTTATATTGATTTTCATTGCCAAATACATACGTGTATGAAACTATAGCCACAAACTAATTGTTCAATTATTATCATTATTAATATTATTATTTTGTAACAAAACAATAACAAAATAATAATAATAATAATAATAATAATAATAAGATAATACAGTAATTATTAACTAATAAATTTTGTTGACTAATATATTTAGTTAAAATAATTGATTTACTAGAATAAATATATAATAATATAATAATAAAACTAATTATTTAATTATATTTCTAATGATTTTTGTAATTGGAAAAAAACAAATTATATTATAAATAAATATTTATCAAATTAATGGAAATAATTATAATATATCGTGTATTTTTATATATAAAATATAWATATAATACATTTATTTAACAATAATTAATAAAAGAAAAAAATTAATTACTGCCTCTATATGATAATTAGTACTTTAAGATTATATTTTCAAATCATTAAATAAGCAATGTATAATAAATTTATTATTATTGTAATAAAAATATTTTAAAATTTATTTATAATCTAAATAAAATTATATAATGTCCATGTTAATAAAAAAAATATTTTAAAAATATGAAAACATTACTATTTACACGTTGTACAGTAGACGGTGCTCCACAAAATTTGCTAGTTAATTTTTACTTAGGCCATATTCAAAATTTATCTAGATCATTTCAGCATCCAGATAATAAAAACAATAATAATAATAAAATCAAATTAATTGTTACATTAAGCAATTTACTGACAATTGTTTATATGATACTAATTGTTAAAGTTTTCATATGTTTAACAATGATTGATCATTTAAACCTGGATACTAAATTCATACTATACGATATGTCCCAATATTTTGGCCAATTACGTCAATTTAGTAGTTTAATATTGGAGCTCATGTATCTATTTGGTTTGGCATTGAATTTACGGTTTCGTGTTATCCGAGCACCGGGCGATGTTCATGACTGGATACAGGTATTTGATATTATGCGCCAACCAGTCCTTCGGTTATTGTTTGCCGAAAGTTATCGAAAATTGTTGACCAAATTGCAGACATTTAGCCTAAGAGTCTACTATTGGATGGATTTAATGATTGTTTTCTTTAGTAAGTTTTGTTTTATTATTTATAAATAATTATATTTACAAAAAAATAATATAATAAACATTATATATAGTATTAAAAACATAGATTAAGTACTGTACATTAGAGTACTTTATAATATAATATTATAATTGATTTTTTATTACAATTTTTTTTAATTTTAAAATAATATATATTATTAATTATTAATATTTAATACTTAAAATCAAATATATTTATAATATATTATATTATACATATAAAAAACTAATAATTAGAAAGTATTTTGTATTTATAAAGTTGAAAACTAATAATATTAACCAAACTATATTTAAGTGAATTTTTATATATATTTTTTGTACATATAATAAAGTTTTTTATGAAATTTTAACACACAATAAATAGAATAATAAGTATATAGTTTAATTAATTTATTAAAAAAAATGAAAACAAATTAATAATACCTGTTTATAAAATAAAATTAAAATTAAACTTAATATATTGTAAATATTTTATTTTATTATTATTGATAGATTTTCTAGCATTGACTATTATAATCAGCACAGTTACTACCTATCCTACCTGGACACTGGTAGCTCAGGCCATGATATTTATAATAATAACTAATCTAGCATTTATAATATTAATTATGGACTGTTTTGTTGGTTCAACCATTGTATTTATAATGTGCTACTATATACACCTTAGAGTCAACTATACCAACAATATTATTAACAATTTGTGGACAGGTATGTAAATAAATTAACTACTAGTATATTTAAACTTAAGTATAATTTTTGCTTATTATTGCTATGTTTTCCAACCCCACTCATCCATCCATCCATCCAACTGTGCTCTAAAGGTAAATACATGCGCCAAAGTTATATTGAAAATATGACCCGACAATACTTGTCCCAACATCGGCTACTCACTGACCAATTGATTACATTTAACTACTATTGGCGTAACATAATTATGGCATTTATTTTGACTACACTTCCCATGACTTTGTTATTAATACATCAGATATTGTTTGAAAATTTGGTTGGATTTTATCGTTTTTGTTTCATAGCGACAGTCAGTCTACAGTTTACTATACTCTATGGTCTGCTCTGGTGTCTGGCATTGGTATCCAATAAAATACATAAACAATACAAACGACTGGCCCGTATCCAGTGGTCAGTGGTCGGCAGTGATGCCGATTTGGATCTCAAACTGAAACTAATGGTTTGTATGGAACGACTGATGAACCGACGGCGCGGTCTAATTGGTGCCACTATTGGATCGTTTGCTGTCATAACAAAGGGTTTGGTAGCAATGGTTTGTTTTGTTTTTTTAAATTAATTTTTTTATTTAGATTTAAATTACAATATCTTTTTTATATAAATTTTTTTATTTAATTAATTATTTATAGATATTTATCAGATATCTACGATATTTTATATTAGTACGAAAATTTGCAATGAAAATCAATTAAAAACAACAATAATAAAATATGTTATTTGATATTTCATATTATAATATATTGATATATTAATATATATTATTATAATTTTAATTGAAAACTGTAAATATATAATACAGTATTAAATCTATAAATTTTTATATTTAATATTAATTTTAATAAAATAGTCTCGAAACCTCTTCAACTATAATTTATAAAAATTTTAATAATTTTAACATAATTGTTGTTGAATTATTGGTTTATATAGACATTAATAAATAATTAATAAATATATGCATAATGTTTTTATAAATTTTAGTTTAAATTATAATAATAATAATAATACATAAAATAATAGTTTTATTTTTTTAAAAATAAATAAATATTATGTTAATAATAATAATAACAGATTATATATTGTTGTTTTAATAATTTAAAAATTAATAAATATTTTAATTGTGTAATAAACATACAAACAAACAAATAAAATTATGCCATAATATCAAATTGTTGATATAGTTTCCGTAACTTTATGTCTAGTAATTAATTTGGTTAGTAGCCAACCGTATAGATTAGCTACTAGTTTGCCAATCGATAGACATATTGATCCCAATGAGGCCAGTTGTCCGATAGTTTCAAGCTTAGACATATAGTATTGTTTACTACTACTAGTGCGGAACTGTTCGCCAACAAAAACCACAATAGCCAGTACTAACAGTGCCAGATATGGTCCCAGTGCTGCCCATAGAGTATCCATGTTGACCAGATGATCAGGGTAATCTATATAATAACTATTATAGCTGCTATAAGATATATACCTATCCTCCATCATTGTAGACATAAAAAAATCTTCCATTTTAGTTTTCCATATATTATAGTGGCCAGTTTCGTAGCATTGTACCAAGCTAAAATAATTAAAAATTTTTTTAGGAAAATTAATTATTATTATTATAACAAAATTTCCGTAATATTAAACTTAATAAAATAAAAATTTTAAATACTAATTATAAACAAAAAAAATTAATTATTTTTTAGATAAATGATATTTAATTTGATTTATAATTAAAATTAAATTTTAAAAAATTGGATTAAACTAGATAAAAAAATATTAAACATTAAAAATTAAATAATAATTAATTATTTTTTTTGTAGTTAAATATAATACTGTAGATATATATATATATATATAATTTAAAACTATAATTTATTTGTATAATTAATTAATTAAAAAAAAAAAATATTTTCTATACATATTGCTATAGTGTTTGGCAAGTGTTGGTACGTTTCCCCTATAGATAACGTGTGCGTAACTATAATCCTGATAGGCTGTATCAGACACGTGCAACAATTGATTGTATCGTTGATTACGTTCAATCTGTTTAGCCATAGTTGTCGGCACAATAGCTACCAGTGTTTTGCTGATTAAAATTTCTAACAATGTTTTCGATAACATTTCTAAATTAATTAATTGTTTTGTCGATCGTCTAAAAATTTGTCGTTCAATATTCATAGAGTTAGCCTTTTAAAAAAAATTAAATAATTAAATAAAATTTATATAATTATATTTATAATAATTAATTTACATATAAGCAAAAAAAAAGTTTGAATAACTTTGATTTTAAAACTTTGTTTTTAATATAATAAATATATAAAAAAAATAATATATATATTAATATAAATATATTGAACTAATTTTTTTTTTTAAAAATTGTTGATTTTTTCTAGTAAATCATAGATTAGTTTTTTCAAATATGTTTTTTTTTGTTTAGCAAACTAATATAAAATTAATTTTTTAAAAAGTTTTACCCGAAAAATTTTTATAATATAAAATATTATAATTTAAGTAAAAATATTTAATAGATTATTAATAGAGTATTAATAGATATACAAGATATTAGTACTTTTAATAAAAAATTTTAATTAAAAAAATGTTAAATAGTTGGTATAAATTATATTAATTAGTTTCTCAAACATTTTATTTTATTTTTTTTACATTTAAAATAAATTTTATTATAAAATTACTAAAAAAAAACATTTACCAGAAACATCTCAATCTGTTTGCTATCCATTAGAAACGTTACGTTCAAATCGGGTTTATTATACACGATATCCTCATACGAGTCAATTGTTTGCCAAAATATCTTACTATTGAATAGTTTGCCAACAAATACGTTAAGTTTAGCCACAAATATAGCCATAAATAGTATCCAATGAAACATTTTTGTATCCAATTTGAAGTCAACTAAAAAATTATTTATTTTTATTATTACAATATATAAATAAAAATAAAATTTTATTCATAATGTATTTTTTATGCTATCAAAATAATTAATTAATTTATATTTATAATTATAATAAATAATTTTTTTAAAATATTTTTATATCTATATACTGTATATACAGGTTATATATTACTTACATATGAAATCAAAGATATAAACTTTATTTAGTGAGTATTTCAATCCACTGTAAGGATAAAAATATATTATTATTATTTTTATATTATATTTATATATATATATATATATATATATATATATATATATATATATATATATATATATATATATATATATATATATATATTTTATTTTGATTATTTAATTTTAATAATATATTTAATATAAAAAAAACTTTTAGTAAATTTACAAAAAAATTAACAAACCTAATCAAAACTTTATTAGACATCAAACAATAACTTAGATATAAGCAAGCACAAATTGCCATTGTCCAACCAAATGCTAGCCATGACTATAAATCAAATCAAATAAATTTTTTTAAAATATTTTATAATAATTTAATTGAATAATTTTTTTTAAAAATCCAGTAAAATAAAAATTATTTTTAATATTTACATGATTATCCATAATATTGATAAAATCATATAGATGTACTGGAACAATTATTGGATAATAACTACCGATAATAGCAAATTGACCAGTTTGTTTAAATGGCATCAAATAATTAAATATTTCAATTAAGTTACTATTGAGAGGATATTCATCGACCAGTATATCTACTAACTATACAATAATTTTTTAAAAATAAATAATAATTTTGTTTTTAGTTTACAAAAATTTCTAATATATAAAAAAATTATATATATATATATATATATATATATATATATATAAATATATATTTATTTATTTATTGCTTGTTTATAATACATACATTATTTTGAGCATAATTTAGAGCCAAATCATTATTATTATTATTATCATTATCTCTATTATTCATTATTATTGGTATAGCTCTAAATAATAATAAAATTTATATATAAATTGCTTTTTAAAAAGTTTAAATTATTTATTTGAGAAAAAATATAAGAAATATAATAAATGATTAATATTTAAAAAAAAATATTTTAATATATAATTTTTTAAAAATAAAATAATTACTGATAGTTTAAGCTTTTTGATAATAGCATAATTAATTCAATTTGAAGTCCACACAAATATTTAGTGTCGCTATTAGTTTGCTAACAAACAAACAAACAAAAAATTATTATCAAATTTTTATTTAAAAATTTTTTTTTAGGTATAAACTAATAATTATAAAAAATTAAAATTTAAAAAAATATATTTACAAATGAATTTGTTGTAAATGTAAAGTTTCCCTGAAATGTTTGGCCATAATTTTGCGACAATAATTTTTCAGGTTCAAATAAACATATTACTTGTGGTCCAATATGCGAAACCATTATTAATTAAAAAAAATTATTTACTAATTTTTTTTATAATTAATTAGAAAATAATTTTCCAAATAGTTTAACAACGATAAAATTATAATTAATTGAAATATTTTTTTTGTTAGCTTGTTTGAAATTATTATTTTACTTATTAATAGCACTTATTTTTTTTTTAAAAATATTATGATATTTTGTACTTATAATATTGTAATAATGTAATAATTATTTAAGCTATTATCTAAACATTTATTAGTAAAAGCATTTAGTATATATATATATTATAATATCCTTTAAATTAATTTACTAATAAACTATTTTTTTAAAATAAAATTAATAACATAATTATGTTGTTAATTGAGATTTATAATTATTGTATATAACAAATAATACTATTAGTATATACTGTACATATATATAATAATAAAATAGTATATTATTAGTTTACTAACTATTTTATTATAAATAATTTTTATAATTAATATACCTAATAGTGTTTTTGTTGCTTGGCTACAATAATATTATACTAAAACAAAATAAAAATATCAATGTCCATATAATACATTAAAAAACGGTAATAGTACCTGTTAGTAAATATATATATATATATCAAATTAATTAAATATAAAATATATATCATATATATCACTGTTTCTCTATATTTAGTACTATATGTTATATTATTATTATTAATGAAAAAAATATTTGGCGACTGATACAAAAATATTTTAAAATAATTATTATAGCAAATAGCTATTTTTATAATATATATATATATACTGTTTGTACTTTATTTTAGTAAAAAATATATTAAAATCTTTTTACAAAAAAATATATTATAAAAATAATAATACTATTCATTTCGTAATATAATAAATATATTTTATGTCAGGAATATATGGTATATATTAATGAGATATAATTATTAAAAATTATTGATTTTTATCTAAATAGCACATGTACTTAATATAGTATAAATACTAAAAAAGTTTTGTCAATTTTAACTTTTATTTGAAACGTATATTTAGACAGTAATTATGATTAAAAACAAAATGAATAAATAAATTTTAATTTTAAGATATTTTAAATTCAGACCATATGACTAAAGTATATTTAGACATAATTTTAATAAATAATAATTGTATAAATAGTAGTATTTTTATATTTCATAATTAGATTAATAATAATAATAATAATTTAAAATTATATTGATTTTAACAATTTTTGTCGTTGTAAATCATTTGCATTAATAATAAATTTATATTTATTAAATTATTTTTAAAATAGTATTATTTATTAATTTACATAATATTTATTTTTATAATAAAAGTAAAATTATGATTAATTTTGTTTATAAATTCTTTCTCTAAGATTAATTAAAAATAATTTTTAAATATATTATTTGATTTATTATTCATTATATATTCATTGCTTAATGTTATGATATTTTTTGATTTATTTAATAATCAATAAAAAAAATTAATAACTAAGTTCTACTGTAAAAGGCTACTAAAAATAATGTATTAACAATTGATTGAAAAATTTTTATCTTATAAAATATTTTTTGTTTCAGTTTATTATATACTATATTTATTAGTAATAATTAATATAAGTTAAATAATAATATTAATAAAAAAATATAAAATAATTTTCTTACGATTTAATAATTTAAACTATTTTTTTTATAAATAAATAAACACTAATAATAATAATAATAAAAAATATCTATTATTACATTATAATTTATATTTCACAATTTACTGTTATGTTGTGATTTTTTTTAAAACTAAAATTTCTCATAATTACCGTTTTTGAATAAAATTTATATATACTATTGCAAATATATATATATATTATAGTTGTTTTAATGTGTAATTTATAATACAATTATGTCTAACATTTAAAAAAAATATTTTAATATTGACAATTATAATTATGTTAACATAATTTATTATACCRGTAATAATAACATTAATTACTATATTTATTTTATAAACTTATATCATWTATATATAAATATATAATAAATTACTAGTATTTTATTATATATAAAATAATTATAATTATGACATTATAGTTTCAAATCATTATAAATCATTGTATCATTTCTTATATTTATATATTATTTTCATAAAATTATTATATATATTAAAAATTAAAAAATTTATAATACTGTATTAAAATATAATTATTATCATAATAAAACACTAAATAAATATATTTATTTTATATAATTTAATTAAAAAATCAAATTTGAATAGATAGTTGATTAACAAAGTACTAATTAATAAATAATTTTAATTATTATTTATAAAAAAATATGAAATCATTATTATTTACACGTTGTACAGTAAGCGGTGAACCGCAAAATGTACTAGTTAATTTTTATTTACGCCATATTAAATATTTATCTAGATCATTGCAGCATCCAGATAATAAAAACAATAATACTAATAATACTAGTAATAAATTAATTGTTACATTAAGCAATTTGATGACAATTGTCTATCTGATACTAATTGTTAAAATTTTCATATGTTTAACAATGATTGATGATTTAGACCTGGATACTAAATTCATACTACACGATATGTCCCAATATTTTGGCCGATTACGTCAATATACTAGCTGTCTATTTGTGCTTATGTATCTATTTGGTATAATATTAAATCTACGGTTTCGTATAATCCCAGGACCTGTTGATGTTCATCAATGGTTACAAGTGTTTGATATGATGCGCCTACCAGTCCTACGATCATTGTTTGCCGAAAGTCATCAAAAATTGTTGACTAAATTGCAGACATTTAGCCTAAGAGTCTACTATTGGTTGGATTTAATGATTGTTTTCTTTAGTAAGTTTTATGTTTTTTTTTACATTTTTCTACTAATAATAATAAACTTTTAAATAAATAATTATATCTATTTATATAATTCATAGAATAACTACACTTTAGTATTTATATATTATTATAATGGATTTTTTAATATTTTATAATAATTATTTTTAACTTAAATAATTTTATTTATACTAATAATAAACTTTAAATATTTACTACCTTTTAATATTTAATACTATTTTCTTAGTTAATTAAATAAAATTGTTTTAGAAAATTATAATAGAAAATAATAATTAAACTGTAAATAATATATAGGATCTAATATTATAAGCATAAAAAATATAATTATTGTATTAACAATTAGATTTATTGAAAATTTTATTATTTAGATTTTTATATAATATTATATATATATATATATATATATATATATATAATAATACTATATATATATATATAATTATTATAAAATTATTTCCACAAAAATCTAGTTTCACCTATTTTGCAAGTATATACTGTACAAATAATATTTATTTATAATTAAAAATTAGTAATAAAATTAGATATTAAAAACAAATATTTAACAATAGTTTATAATAATAGTATTAATTTGCTAATTGTTTTACTAATTAATTTAATATTATTCATAATATACTTGTTTATATTTATTAAAATATTCCAGGTATTCTAGCACTATGCGTTATAGCTAGCACAGTTATTAGCTATCCTAACTTGGCACTGGTAGGCCAGGCCAGTATGTTTATTCTAATGGCTCAGTTAGCATTTCTAGTATTTGCCATGGACAGTTTTGTCGGTGCAACCATTGTATTTATAATGTGCTACTATATACACCTGAGAATCAACTATACCAACAATATTATTAACAGTTTGTGGACAGGTATGTAGAAATAATAATAATTATTATTACTAAATGATTAGATTGGTTAATTATATCCAGGTAAATATATACGGCACAGTTATGTGGAAAAAATGACCCGACAATACCTGTCCCAACATCAACTACTAACCGATCAATTGACTACATTTAACCAGTACTGGCGTAACATAATTATGACATTTATGTTGACTACACTTCCCATGACATTGCTATTCATACATCAGATATTGTTTGAAAATTTGGTCGGATTTTATCGTTTTTGTTTCATAGCGATAGTCAGTCTACAGTTTACTATACTCTATGGTCTGCTCTGGTGTCTGGCATTGGTATCCAATAAAATACATAAACAATACAAACGACTGGCCCGTATCCAGTGGTCAGTTGTCGGCAGTGATGCCGATTTGGATCTCAAACTGAAACTAATGGTTTGTATGGAACGACTGATGAACCGACGGCGCGGTCTAATTGGTGCCACTATTGGATCGTTTGTTGTCATAACAGTCGGTTTGGTTGCAAAGGTTTGTTTGAAAAATAAATATTTAGTTTTAATTATTATTTTTTAAAGTTTTAATTCTATAAATTAATTTAATTTTAACTATTATTTATTTATTTTTTTTAAATCAAATTATAGATATTTATTAAATATTTACGATACTTTATATTAGTTCGAAAATTTGCAATGAAAATTAATTAATAAAAAAAATTTAGATAAAATAATATATTTATTATTATTATTAAAAAATATCAAACTTATTAATATTAATCATAATAATTTATTACACTTATAAATTGTAAATAATTCATAAAAAATTAATTTATTTTTCTATATTTATATATTTGATTTTTAATTAATATAAAATAGATTATACAATATGTAAATTTTTATTATTATTAATATATTTTTGTTGATAATTTTTTTGTATTAAATAATACAAACTGTATTCAAACAATTAATAATAAATTTATTATATTAAATTTATTTATATTAATTAATTATAAAATCAGATACAGTCAACTATCGAATTTTAATTAATTAATTAATTCGTTAGTTGATTGTAATCTTATAATGTATTCATATGAAATAATTTTTTAAAAATTTTAATTTTATAAAGTCATAAAAGTTTCAATCATTAAAGTTATAAATAATTTAGTAAACAATTAATAATAAGTATAATAATAAACAATAATATATTTACAATTTAAAGTTTAGTTTAAAGATCGTAATCAACTTATTTTATATTTATCTAAAAAAAATGTATTTTTTAAATTTACTAAAATAAAACATTATGTAAAATCTTATGTAAATTATTAGCAAATAATTATAAACTGTAACAAAATAAATAATCAAAATTATAATAAAATATATATTATATAAATTAAATCAATTTTAGTATCTGTCTGTTATCCGCTAACTATAAATATATTGTATTATATTTAATAATTAAAATTTTTTGTATTTACTATAATTTTGCTATTAATAAATAAATACTGAAAATTTAATTTCGATAAAATAAATAGATAAAATATTTTTTATTTAATAAAATCTGATCAACTTAAATTTTTTTATTAATATAAATAATTGTTTATTTTATTTATTTTTTTGTAATTAATTAAACTATAACTATATATATTGTATATTAAATTTTTGTAAAATTTTTTCTAATATTTTCGGCAAAAACGTTAAACTGATTAAACAATTTTGAATATTTTTTCTTTAATAACTTTTTAAACTGAGATTTTTTACTATAATAACTACTACTACCACTACTACTATGACCTTTACGTTTAGCTACCTGTCCTCTGTTACCAATATTATTACTAATAGTACCTGTAGTATCACAATCACCTGAAAATGGTGAACACATTTGATTTTTATTAAACAATTTGGTATTGAAATTGAGTACCAGATCTGCCCATTGCATGGCTGTTCCCGTATCGATATCCCAATCGTAAAACATTTGATCCAATTGTCTCCGATTGTTAGCATCGCTTGTATAGGGAGGCGCAAATGGTAGTGGACGACAACCGGGGTTACATTGGCCAGACTGTAGCAAATGATCGGTATTGCCGACCGCCAGAAACGGATTGTTAGGATCGACATAACGGTTCAGCTTATTTGAAATATTTAATATCGATTTATTTGCTGTCCGATTGTTTGATGTACCGCTGGTGGTGCTACCGGTGCCCAGATTATTGATAGCCCAGACTAACTGATCGCTAACAAAACACATGTCGCCAAAACCCAGATGCCAGCTGTCGATGACCGGTGTCTGATAGTGACACAGTCGATCGGTAGCCAGATTGGCCGGTCCACGTTGACGGGTAATCGGATCCAATCGCCAGCCGCGGTTATAGTCGCGAACAGGGGTCAGATTATCCGAGTCGAGGAACTGCCAGCGAGCAAAAACACCGTCCGTATAGTAGGTGTGGTGCATATGAAAGATAAAACTATACAAAAAAAATAAATAAATAAAGAGAGAGAGAGAGAGACAGAAAAAATAATAATAAATTACTTAAATAAATCAATAAACTTAATGTTTAAAAATTAAAAATTAGTTCAAAAATTAAATTCTAGTTAATAAAACAATTTTTTACAAATTTAAAATTAAATTATTTCCAAACTTATACTTTACATTAATAAAATAATAATAATAATAAATACACTAATACAGTACTTAACTAATATTAATATAATAAAAATAATAAATTATTATTATTATTATTATTATTATTACTACTGCTACTAATTATTATTATAACTATTATTACTACTACTAATTATTATTATTACTACTACTACTAATTATTAGTATAACTACTACTACTACTAATTATTATTAGTATAACTACTACTACTACTACTACTACTACTACTACTACTACTACTACTACTACTAATTATTATTATTATTATTATTACTACTACTACTACTACTAATAATAATAATAATAATTATTATTATTATTATTAATTATAATATTTAAAACTACAATATTTACTCATATGGCGCATAGTTGGCGCTCATGTGTCCATTCCAGCCGCCAATGTTCAGATGCGGATGAAAGTGTTCACCGATTAACAAGAAATATAGTGTCAGAAATGGTGGATTCAGTTCAATAAAAACCTGTTCGAGATCTGGACAAACCCAGGGAGCTATTGTACCGTCCGATCTCCACTGACGTTTGATACACCGATTGCCAGTTTCCACTGTAAACGGACCGTCGGGTATACAATAGTCGGTAGCGTTGGTACCGGTTCGGCCAAAATAGTCAAATATTAGCGACTCGTGCGGTGCCGAACAGTCCTCCGATATTATCTGTTATATATATATGGGGGGCGGGAAGGGGTGGGGTATAGCATAAAATGCTTAGTAGTCTGTAGTATTTATATATCTATTTTTTATTGATATTTACTATTATTATAAAATTTATGTTATTTTTGTTACTTAAACTACAATATATATATATATATTATATGTTATGATAGTTTCAAAAAAGTATAAATTAAAAAAACTAATTAATTAATTTAAATGTTWTTTATTAACAACTGTCACATATATTATAAAATTATAAACTTATTTTTTTAATTAAATGAATAATTTTTATAATTAACCTCAAAAATATATAATAATCATCAATAATAAATGAGTTTTAAAATTTTATAATTAATATTAAAAAGTTTTACTTATTTTCCTA
Organism: Oppia nitens; assembly: GCF_028296485.1. NCBI lineage: Eukaryota > Metazoa > Arthropoda > Arachnida > Sarcoptiformes > Oppiidae > Oppia > Oppia nitens. The sequence continues at coordinate 2,530,200 of NW_026533191.1, forward strand.
TTTATTGAGTTTATATGTTTATTGTGTGTAGGTGTGTGTGTGTGTGTGTGTGTCTGTGTGTATGTATCTATAAATAATTATATATACAATACACACACACACACACACATAGTATATAATAAATAAATAAATTAAAATTATGACTAACTTACCCAATAGGGTAGTGTAACACTGGGATCAATACGTAACATCTCCCGTTCCAGTTTATTGGTCAGCCATCGATGGCCGGTAATAGCCTCCGGGGATTTATGCCATACTTGCCAACAATTTTTATGAATACTGGCCAACTCCCACATAAAACCATTAGCGTACAACACTTTCAATACATTAATCATACGTAACCTTTCCTCAGGGGTCATACATTTGAAGTTTTGTCTCACATATAGTTGAGGACAGGGAGGTAGGGTTGGTTTTAGTTGTGCATCTCTGAGAAAACGATTCTGTATGTAAATCCTAGCCCTTTCCACCTCCTGTACTGTCGGATGATACGGATATAGACAACCCTTATGTATGTTTTGGGCGCACTGTTGGCCAGCTATTAGGGCTGTGATTGGCGTTTGAAAAAAAACAATTTAATAAAAAAAATTTAAAAATATATTTAAAAAATATTAATAATAATATATTTATTTATTTATATTTACCATTAGTTTGATGTAAAAATATTTGCAATAATAATTGAATGCATACTAATGTTTTAATTAACATTATATATAAATATTTATTCAATATAATTATTATGTTTTTTTAAAATAAATATATTATTAACTTATATTATAACATTTAAACTATAATAGTTTTTTTTAATTTAATTTTTTTATTAGTATTACTTTTTACTTTCAAATTTTTTAAAAAATATGTATAGGTTAATTGCTTATTAATTTTTTGTTTATTAATTTTTTTTTGTTTTGTTGAGTTTAATGAACTTTATATTAAAAATATTTATATATATAATCAAGTTTATAATAAAATAAAAACTTTACAAAAAAAATATAAACAATTTAAAACAATTAGTTATTAGAAACAATACTAATAATATTTAAACTATTATAAAATTTAAAGTTAAGTTATAGTTAATGTAGTTATTTTAATAATTATTAATAATTATGTAGTTTATGTTTACTAACTAAAACATTCAATTGATTTTTTTATATAATAATTTAATACAATATATAAGTAATTTAGTTAATCATAGTTTTTAAATTTTTATTTAAATTAAGATATTAATGATAACTATAACTATAATTATATATTAATCAAATATCTTAATAATAATAATAATTATTATTATTACAGTATTATTCAAACTATATGTCAAACAATCAAAACATTAATATCATTGTTAATGATTTTAGTTTACAGAAATCATCGAATAAAGTGAAAATAAAATTTTAATATATATATATATATTTAAAAACTTAACTTTTATTATTTGCAATTAAATATAACTATAATTTTTATATTAATTAAATATTATATTAAAAAATATTTTCTGTCATAACGTTAAACTGATTAAAAAAATTTTTAAAATATACTTTATTATTGATATTAAATAACTTTTTAAACTGAGATTTCCTATTACTATCAGTGCTTTAACTATACTATTATTATACTAATACTACTACTACTACTACAGTCAGGCATTATCTGATATTTTGAATTTTTATTTAAATAATTTCATTTAAATAAAACTATTAAAATTTTTTTATTAATATTTATTATTAATTTTTGTCATTTATTTTTTTAAAAAATAGTAAACAATTTAATATTATATATTTAACGTAATTTATTAGATGAGAGTTTTATATTTATCATCAAATACTCACTCATTATATAATATCTCTTATATTTCAGTTTAACGCAGCAATCATGAGATATACAGTACAGTAAATATTTGATAATTACTTAAAATAAAAGTTAGATATAATATTCACACACAAAAAAGTACAGTATATAAAAGTCTACTGTACTGTATATACTATTTTTAGTTTATTTTTTTAATTATTATTATTGTCAGTGTATTTGTTAGTAAATAAATGCGTTTTTTTTTTAAATATCATCAAATTGTTGTATTAAATTGTCAAACTTTTTTATTTAAAAAAAGTAAGTAAAATACTATTGATTTTATTAATAAAAAAAATTCAAACAATAAAATTGTTTGCATAATAAATATATTTATATATCATATACTAATTAGTATTATATATATATATATTTCTAAAATTTAATTTAAAACTTATTATTTATATTTAATTATTTATAGCATCATAAAAACAATCAACAAGCAACAACAAAAAAAACAATAATGGGTGACCAAGCTGAATGTTGTGAAATACTATGTGCCATACTGTTCCCACCATTAGGTGTGTTCATGAAACGTGGATGCGGGTGCGACCTATTAATTAATATACTATTATGCCTACTCGGTTGGCTACCCGGTATCATACATGCCATGTATATTATTGTGGCACAAAATTCATAAATTTAATTATTATTAAAAAAATTTAATTAATTAATTAAAAGTTGATTAAATCAACAAAATGTTATTATAAAATCATTATTAAACAAAATCTATGTGATATTATATATATATATATACAGTATATGCTATTTTAGTTTAACTAAGTTTTTTAGCTAGCTAATTTAGTAATAGCTAATAATAAAAAAAATGTTATGCATTATTATTATTAAGTATTAAATATTATTTGATATTTAAAAAAAATTAATAATTATATAAATGTATTTAATCAGATTTATATATAAATAAAATTAACAATAAATCTAAAAATTTCAAATTCATAAAATATAATTTTTACAATAATTTTGTTATATTTTTTTTATAACTAAATAATTATATTTATTATTGAATTGACATTTATGACAATATTATATATATATATATATATATATATATATATATATAATTACCATGACAATAAATTATAATTTATAATATTGTATTATATATTTTTATTATGATAATAATTTAATCAATTTATTTTACATACAGTTATTTTATACAGTTAATATGTTATTTGTAAAAATATTATTATAAAATTTTAATATTGATAAATAAATATCGAAAATATTAATATCTAATTATGAGTTTATAATTACAATAATTGTTTTATTTTAGATCATATTTCTACAGATATAGATAAATTAAATAAAACAATTATATTTATTTATCACAAAAATAAATTTAATAATATAATTCAATGAAATAATAAATATATAAATATTTACACACAATAAATACAAACATACAGTGACTAACAACTTGTTGCACAATACTATGGTAAGGGTATGTAATTAAATATACAGTACAGGTATACAGTATTACCTGTTTTTTTATTATTAATACTTGAGTCTAGTTTGTTATGTGTGTGTATGTACGTATGTGTGTGTATGTGTTTAAAAATTACTACAATATTAAAAAATAATTATTTATATCATTATAAATTTGTTTTAGTAATTAAAAAATTAACTTTATTATATTTATTATTTCAATTCTATTGTTTAATATTTAACAATTTATTTTTAGTGTTAATGTTACTTTATTGTATGATTATATTATTAATATATAAATATATATTAATTTATTATTTTTGAGATATCGATAACAATAATAATAATAATAAATATTAATTTCTAAATATCAACCATACAATGTGCAATTCATTGTTATCATTATATTTATTGTAGGGTTGCTATAAAAAAAACATTATTAATATTGATAGAAATAATAATACAGTATATATAATTTAAACTAGCATAAAATTTTGTTTATTTATTTTTCTAATTAACAAAAAGTTAATTTTATTAATCAACTTTAAGTTAATATCTAAATTTATTTTAATACTACTAAAAAATAAAAAATTTTCAAAAAATACTAATAAATAAAGTATGAATTTTCAATTTAAAAATTAAATGAAAATATTTATATCAGTCAACTTTGTGGACAACCCTAATAACATAAAACATTAGATTATATACCGGAATCTATGACTCCCTTAATATTATAGTTAATGTACTGTATTATAGTGTTATCACACAATTTGTCAAAATACACACACACACACACACACACACACACACACACACACACACACACACACACACACACACACACACACACACACACACACACACACACACACACACACATAGACACAATGATAACAATATAAATCAAATAAATAATAAATTTATATATTTTTTTCCAACATATAACTCATATAAGGAATGCATTGATGATTACAGTAAGCAATAGTCTATATTTTTTGCAACAAAAAATAATAATAATAATAACTAACATATAGTGGAAAATAACATTTATTAATAATTTGATTTTTATTTTATATATAAAAAAACAGTTTTAACTATAATATAGTTACAACATTTAACACGCGTTTAACAACTATACGCCCATATTTAATAAAAAGTATATATTTATTTATATTTATTATTATTTTATAAAAAATTACTAATTTAAATATATAATTATTAAAAAACTAAAATAATTTTATTTTTATTTACTAGATTATCTAGGAAATATTTAAAAAAAAAATAAAACTATATTTAACTAAAAAAAATCAACAATGCCATTTACCTGTAGTGATATATGCAAGATCATTTTTGCCATACTATTGCCACCATTGGGTGTACTCATGGAGGTCGGCTGCAACTGTGACCTACTAATCAATATAGCCCTGACCTGTCTGGGCTATATACCCGGGATTATACATGCACTGTATATTATATTTAAATATTAATAATAGCACCATCAATCAATCAATCAACCAAATTCAAGCATGGTCATTTTTATGTATTAAAGTATTATTATTATTATTATTTCTAAATTATTAATTTTAAAATATATATAACATCATATTATATATATATATATATTTTTATTTTATTTGTTTTTTTTAATTAATTATGTTAATTTAATGTATGTGTGTGTGTGTGTGTGTGTCTTAAAATTTATCATTATATTTTTGATTTTGTTTTTAATTTTTGTTTTTTTTAATTATATTATTGTCATTCACAAAAATATACCCTTTAGAGTTATTATGAGATTATTATTATTATTATAAAATTAATGTTTAATTTTTTTTATTAAAATTTAATTATTAATTATTATTGTTTTTCTAATATACTGTATATTGCATGTTTAATTGTTTAAAACATAAATACATATATATATATATATAATAAAAATATGTAACATTTATTATATTTATATATTTTTTTTGAAAATTTAATTAACAAATTACTATTTATATATCTAATAAAACGCTGAAAAAAAATAAAATTTATTAATTTAATTATTTAATATTACAGTAGATATTATATGGAAAATGTTTAATTATAATAACAATAATTTCTATTTAGTGATAATTACCTTGGTAACTTTTTATATGTCATTTAAAGATAACACAACAATTTACTTTTATTTACATTAGATTTTTGTTTGTTTGAGTATCTCAAAGTATTAACATATTTTTATATATTAATAATGATTATAATAATATTTTATTATTGCAATAAATACAATATATGTAAAATAAAACAAAATAAAATAAAAATTATAATATTAATAATTTCAAAATAATTTAGTTAATAAAATTATTGTACATATATATATATATATATATGTGTGTGTGCAATAATTTTATTATATATATATATTAAATAGTTTTTATATTTTAATACAATTGTATAAATATATTATAGATTTATTACTATTTTTGATGTATATTATAATAAAATATTTTATTTTTTTAATTAATAAAATTCATTCATTGATTACAACAAAAACAACAACAAAAACAACAACAAAAATATATATAATTTTCTTTTAATTATAAAACTTTTTTTTTGCTTTTAAAAGTTCCCATTAAATGTCAAACTAAAATATTTCATAAAAATTATTATGGAATGAATTATTATATCAAAAAAATAATAATTAATTGATTTTACAATTATTATGTGTTGAAATAAATTTATAAATAAAATTAGTTTTACTAAATAACCAGAAAAAAATCCTATATATAGATATATTATAAATTATTGGTAAATGTCAAAAATTAATTGTATGTGTAGTTTATAAATTAATAGTTAAACTTTTTTTGTGCAGTATTAAAAAACTAATTTTCAATTTATTAGAGTATTACATCAATTATTATTATTTATAATTATAAATAATTATCTAAAAAAAATATTTTTACCTAAAAAACAAATATACAAATATTATTCAAGTATCCAAAAAATAAACATTATTATTATAACAATTAAAAAATATATATTAATATGAAATTAAAAATACAAAACAAATCAAACAATAGAGTTGCCATCGAAAATGTGCTAGTTAATTTTTATTTGGATATTATCAAGCAAAAATCTACTACTACTACTACCACTACCACCATAAACATGTATATTAAAAAACATATTAAATTAATAAACTGGATAATTATAGTCAATTATTTGGTATTATTATTAAAAACCATATATATTATGTCAATGTATGGACAGTTAGATTATGAGAGTCGACTGATTATATGCGATCCGACCATATTTTACGGTGATCTAGTTGAATTTACCAATTTAATGATGGTATTGGGCTATGTATTTGGTATAGCCCAGGCCCTAAGGTACCGGGTGTTTACTATTACTACTACTACTAATAATATTAATAACTATAACTATAATTCACACGATTGGACACTGGTATTTGAAATTATGAGAAGCCCGACACTGTGCAAACTATTGAAAACTAGACTATTGATAAAATTATCAAAATTTACCCGTATCATCTATTGGATACTTGATTTAGTTGTTATTAATTTTGGTAATTATATTTGATTGTTAAATATTATTTTGTTTAATTTTGTTTTTTTAATCTTCAAAATTAAATTATTTTTACTTTATATATAAAAATAACTATTGAATTATCATTTTTTTTAATTTATTTAATTATTATTGTTTACACAGTATTGTTTGATAATAGATTTTTTTATTAAATAATAAATTATTATTTTAGCTGGGTAATAAAAATTATAATTAAAAAGTCATATACTAACTCTGTTACATCAAAATAAATAACACATTAATATTATTTTATAGCTTTGATATATTTATTAGTTAAATATTTACAGTTTGTATTGTATTTATAGCGTTATAAAACGTTTATTATTAATACTATTTATTTATTTATTTTTTAAAAAATGTTTTAATATTTATAAAATTATCAATAGCTAGAATATTTGTATTATTATTGATATAATTTAATTATTATTATAACTTAATTATTATTATAACTTAATTATTATTATAACTTAATTATTATTATAACTTAATTATTATTATAACTTAATTATTATTATAACTTAATTATTATTATAACTTAATTATTATTATAACTTAATTATTATTATAACTTAATTATTATTATTACTTAATTATTATTATAACTTAATTATTATTATAACTTAATTATTATTATAACTTAATTATTATTATTACTTAATTATTATTATAACTTAATTATTATTATAACTTAATTATTATAATAACTTAATAATAATTATTATTACTATTAAAAATATTATTATTTACAAACTATATAATAAAGTATTTAAATATTTAACATTTATATTATTGCATATTAGTTGCATTCATCATAATCATAACTATGGTTAGTACGATAAAAGTCTATACAATTTGGCAACTATTTGTAGCATTGTGGCCAACCCTACTGATTATTGCCGGTTTTATTGTACTGTTTGTCGACGCACTGGTCGGTGCGGCCATAGTCCTGATTATATGCTATTTTATGCATTTGCGTTTGGCCGGTGTTAACCATACCATTGAACGCCTATGGAAATACCGGTACATCCAAACAACTGGTCGACCAATCGGTCGTAGCCAACAAATCCTACGCCTACCAGCACTGGTAGCCCGTGGTGTCCAAGACTATCTGTCGAGACACTACTATCTAATCCAACAGTTTGTATCGTTCAACCAGTATTGGCGGCACCTGTATCTGGCATTTCTGGCGACAGTATTTCCCATAAATCTACTACAAATACACCAGTTTTTGTTTGAAAACCTAACACTAATGGAACGTATGTTTTTTATGTGTGGCCTACTTGTTCAACTATCAATGCTATTTTGTGTATCCTATTGGCTGGCACAACTGTCCTTTAGTATACATCAGCTAAGCGGCCGACTATCACGTACACAGTGGTCACTGGTCGGCCGGCTGGGTCATCGGCAGCTTAAGTTCAAACTGTTAAGTTGTTTTGAAAAGTTAAGTGCCCGACAAAAAATCGGTATAACTATCGGTCCGTTTGTTACGATGACGTTTCCCGTATTTGGAAAGGTATGTAATATATAGTACCCAAAATAAAAATTATTTTTTATTTTTAATATATATATATAATTAAAAATTATACATTTATTTTTATTTAATTAGATTTTTATAATGTATTGTCGATTTTTTATATTAGTCAACAAGTTTGCTATACGTCTACAAAAATAATTATATATTATATATTATTTTTTAATATATATCTATTTATAATAAATAATTTTTTAAAAATCCAATTTATTATAATAATACTAATAATTACTATTATCTGACTTGAAAATATAATATAATTATATATTTAAAAGTAATATTACTATTATATTTAATTATTGTAATTTATAAATATTTTGATTAATATTTTTAAAAACAATTTTTACAAAAAAAAATTATTATTATAAATATAATTATAATTTATATTAAATATTTATTTTTAAATATTTAATATTTGTTCTACATTGTATATAATATAATTAAAGTAATAAATAAAAAATTTTAACGATATAAAAAATTAAAATAATTTTTTTTATCTACATTTACTATACTAATCATAATTATACAAAATATAGTCTATTACAGGGTCGCTAAAGGGGGGTAGGGGGGTAAGACGTCTTACCCCCCTGAGATCGAGAAATTTTGGCTTTTACCCCCCCTGGCCTGAAGCCAAAAAGTTAGGGGGCCCCCTACCAATCTTCGGCGCCAAAGGCGCCGAAAATTTTTTTCATCGATGTAAAATTTTATATTAAACAAAAAAATAAATATTAAATTAGTTTTAATATAAATTAATAGCTTATGTATAGAAAATAAATAGATAAAAATGCTTAATTACATCAATTTAACATTATTTACAATAGTTGGGGCACTCCACAAGCTAAAAAATAAATTCCCACCAATTTTCAAAAAAATTATTTTATTTTATTTATAGCTGTTTATAAAAGATAATATATATTTTATTTCTTATTTAAAGTCGAAAACTAAGATTTTTAGCATAAATTTTAAAATAATTATATTTTAATATTTTTAAACTTTATATTAAAATGTGTTAGTTGTGCTTTAAAAATAATAATAATTATATTAACTAAATATTACATAAATAGAGTTGGGTCACTCCACAAAAAAAGCTCCCTAATAAATTCCCACCAATTTTTAAAAAAATAATCAAATATATTTTATTTTATTTAATTATTTAGTTATTTAATAATTATTTCTGACAATATTATTATTAAGACGTTATAATAAATACAGTATTATATCATTAATTTTTTAATTAAAATCAATTTTTTAAAACTAAATAATTGAATTTTTAATTAATTATCATGATTATAGAGTAATATATATTTATTCATTTTTTATATTTTTGTAAAAATGAATATTTAAGATAACATTTTGAGTATTGAGAATTAAGTTGGGAATATATTTATTAGTTAATTTATAGATAATTTAGTTGAAATTTATTAAAAATTTATAAGGAATTAAAAGGAATATAGTGGGAATTTAGAATCTTTATATTAAAATGTGTTAGTTATGGTTCAATATAAAATACTATAAAAAGATATATTCTTAAATTAAATTAATTATTTAGAACTAATTAATAATTATTTCTGCCAATTTTATTATTATTATTAAAAAGTTATAATAAATACAGTATTATATCATTAATTTTTTAATCAATAAATATTTTTTTAAAATGTAAATAATATTTTTATTTAATAATTATAATTATATTAGTTATAAATATATTTATGCAATTTTTAATATTTAGAAAACATTTTGAGCATTGAGAAATTAAGTTGAGAATATTTTTTTATTAGTTTATTGGAAATTTAATGGGAATTTAGCGGGAATTTAGCGGGAATTTAGTGGGAATTTAGCGGGAATTTAGTGGGAATTTAGTGGGAATTTAGTGGGAATTTAGTGGGAATTTATTGGGAATTTGGTGGGAATTTGGTGGGAATTTAGTGGGAATTTAATGGGAATTTAATGGGAATTTACTCAAATTTGGCAAAAATTGTCGTTTAAAATGCAATAAAAAAATGTTCACCCCCCCCTATACCCCCCAAGCTTTTTCGAAAATTTTGCCATTTTACCTCCCCCTATACCCCCCCCCCCCCCCTGAAATCGAAAACATTTAGCAACCCTGGTCTATTACAATAATTTATCATAAATTTAGTAAATAATACACACAGACAGACACACACTAAATAATACCATTAATTATAATAATGTATTTTAATTGCATGTATAAAAATTATATATCATTTTTTTAAGTTCAAAATTCAATATTTGTAATAAATATTATTTAATAATAAATATAGACTTGAATTAGTACTCTACTTATAGAATAAATTATTTATAAAAAACTAATAATAATAATATTTTTTGCATATAAAGTAAATTTAATTATTATTATTATTATTATCTAAACAAACTACAAAAAAAATTAGACAAAAATTTTTGTTTACAAAAAAATCTATTATTTACTACTAAAAAAAATTTCGAAATTATTAATCAAATTTATTAAATGTTAATTAAATTTTCAAAATTATTAATATTATTGATAACAAAATTTTTTGGACAATTAATACTAAAAATGAAATATTATTTAACACCATTTACACGTATAAAATCGGATAGTATTAGCAATTATCTAATTGATTATTATCTAGATAATTTTCGTGAACTATTAAAACCTAAATCCAGCAAGGCTAAAATTATACATAAAAATGGCCTAGTAATTTCTATACTATACTTAGTGGTTATAGTGAAAACATGCCTGGTTCAATTGTTGCCAATGGACCTGGATACAAGATTACTACTATATGATCCATCAGTATTTTCAAGCAATCCTATTACTGCCCAATTTTCATTCATATTGATAGTATTGTTGTACAGTTTGGCACTAGCCTTGAACGCCCGGTTCCGTTTGTGTCGGGATCCCGGTGTCCAGGAATGGACACAACTATTTGAAATTATGCGTCGACCAGTACTGCGCCGGCTGTTTAACATACAGTACAACAATAATCGTTTAGTACTTAAAAAATTGATACCGTTTACCATAACTGTCTATAAACTATTGGACATTATCTACATTCAATTTGGTTTGTTTTTGATTATAATTATCTATTAATGAAAATATTATAATTGATTAGTGATTTTAAAAAAAATTTTTTGTTTAAAAATTATTATTATATTTTTGTTTTGTTTTTTGCTTGATTAGTTAATCGGTTATTATTATTATTATTATTAGTATCAAAAAAAAGTTATAATAAATAATCCAAATATATAAAAAATATCTAATTCAATAAATAGATATAGTAAATATTTTTTTAGTAATAATAATAATAATTTTTGTTTATCTGTTTGACATTGGTATTTATAATTAGTTTATAAATTTATTTAATTAAATATTTTATTTTCTAATTAGATTTTATTTATTTATTTTTTTGAACAAATTATTTAATTTATTTTAATTTATTATTAATTATTATGAGTAATTTAAAAATATTTTTTAATTAACATAGTTTGTCTAACAATTGCTATGACACTGTTTGTATTTATTAATTATTATACCTGGCTGCAAATGCTCATAACTAGTATAGCCATGCTTATATCTACCGTAACATTTCTAATAATCATAACTGATGGCCTAACCGGTGCGGCCATAACAATCATACTGTGCTACTATTTGCACTTACGTATCGATGCCATAAACTATATTATTGAACGTATGTGGTGGTGGCGGACCACCATCACCACCAGCACCGACAACAGCACCGGTAGACAAATCAAACAATCAATTATCGAACGTTCAACCATCGACTACCTGAGCCAACTGCCACATTTTATCCGACAACTTTCCCATATAGATCACTATTGGCGGCACCTGTATCTGGCCTTCCTATTGACTATGTATCCGATGAATTTGCTTCAATTGCACCAGGTCCTATTTGAATCCCAGCTAATAATATTGCATCGGCTATTTTTTGTACTATCATTGATCATCGAGTTTATCGTATTGTTTGGCCTACAGTATTATTTGGCCAGATTTTCCAATAAGATACATAAGCTTTCAGGGAAATTGTCCCGGCTACAGTGGGCTATACCTACTACAGAGGACAGTCGTCTAAAGTGGAAACTTATCGTCTACTATGAACGTTTGGCCAGCACTAGTAACCGATTTGGTATTACTGTCGGCGGCCTAATAGTTATGACACTGCCAGTGCTGGGAAAGGTATGTTTTAAAGGAAATTTATTACAATTATTTATTAAATAATATTAATTTTTTTGTATTTTATTTTAAACTGGGACCTAGCTTACCATTAAATATTTTAGATATTTCATATTGGTGCATAAATTTTCGCTAAAAATTTAATGTAAAACTAAAAAAAATCATATAATTTAAAATAATAATATTATTATTATTATTTATCTAGAGTATGCATTATCATAAAATTTTATATTAAAATTTTCTATTATTGTTGATATAAAAAATTTAATAAATTAATAAAAATCTTTTGAGTTTAACTATATATATACAAACTATGTATTTAATAATTATTTATGTAACTAATTTTTTTAGATGTAAAAATTTACTAATAAAATACAAATATTTTTTTAACTAATATAAAAGCTGATAGCTTCTTAATAATTGAAAAAAAAATTTGATTTCAATAATAGAAAATTATTGTTAAAAAAAAGTTTATAAATTTAATTATTTGGAAAAAATGGTTATTTCTGATATAAAATTAGTTTTTTTATAGAAACTTATAATTAGTTTTATTCAAGTACTCTATTGTCGGTCAAAAATTGTTTGATATTTTTTATTTTTGAACCATTATTTTTGTCATTTTTTTTTCTCTAAAATTATTGTTAAATATTTTATTTTCTTTCATTCAATACTCTCTATTAATAACAACAAAATACCAGTGAATACAATATATTAGTTAACAATATTTAGTACAGTTTATATATACAGTATGTAAAAGTCATATTCAATTATAGTTACTACTGTATAATGAATTGCTGCAAAAATATATCTATTGTTAACATTAATAGAGAGTATACAGTATTACACATAATAGCCACATACACACAGACATACCGGTGCTTATTACATAATTGAGCGCTATTTGATTGTGATATTCATAATAAATCCGATACCCGGAGAGAGAGAGAGAGAGAGAGAGAGAGAGAGAGAGAGAGATAGTCGACATACATATAACATAACATAACAATTATATGTAAACTATATAACCAAAGGTTCAAATACATTGACTGCAAGAGAGAAAAAAATCAATATATCAATGGTTTCCCACAATAATTGCACAGTTATGTTGTGCTGCTGTTGTTGCTGTGTTCTATTTTCTACCGTTCCTCCCGGTGCTCTCTCTCTCTCTCTCACCATAGCATTCACACGTACTAAACACACACATAGACAACACAATGAAATAGTTAGCACACAAATCAAACATAAAAATATGTTTTTATTATTTATATATATATATATAGAGAGAGAGAGAGAGAGAGTGAGTAAATCATAATATTTTTTCATTGCTTAGATATATATATATATATATAGAAAATATTTTATTTATTCAGTGATATTGTAGTGCGAAAATAATATATATATTATATATAAAACAATATATTTATGTTGAAACAAATTTAATTAATTTGATGTGTGATTTGATGATCAGATATATCGTACAAACAAAATATATATTACAAACAAATATAATTGAATAACAAAATAGCATAAATTTAAATTATATATATATAGTATATATATATTTTTGCAAATAAGATAATATTTTCATATACAGTATATTTTCATCTAATGTGAAAAATCCAATTGTGTGTAATAATATTTATTATAATAAATAAATATTTAAAAAAAAAATTATTTTTCAAATTTTCTACATTCAACAACAACACAAATAAAATAAAAGTAATAGTAAGTATTAAAAAATTATTATTATTATTATTATTATTGTTTAATAATTAGTAACTTAGTTAACATTTAGTAACTAAGTAATAATAATTATTATTATTAAAAAAAATTGCTTAATTTATATATTATAACAAATTTGTTTTTAATTTGTTTTATATAGAAAATTGACATTGCACATCTACTATATATATATATATATTATTAATTAATCTAGTACCATTATATGTAAATTGAATATATATATATATGATAGAAAAAATGCCAAGTTACTTTAATCAATTATCTGGATCAAAATAATAATAACAATAATAATAATCACAAAATAATGGTTGATTTACGCAACAATAAGTACACCCATCATCATCATCATCATAGTAATCATAATAATAATAGCTACCGTTACCAACTAAATGGCATCGGTAGTAGTAGTCGGTTGGCCACTAGTGGTTTGGCGGCCACTAACGAGTTTATAATCATCGAATCGGAACGTTCAGGTATAGCCTGGTTCAATCCGGTACGCTATACAATGGCACTGTTGGCCACCGTGTCGGCAGTATCGGCACTGGTAGTCATACTGGTACTGGCACCCGGTCACTATCAGCTACTGGCGCTTACTATGTCGTTGTCGGTATCGCTGATCGGCCTGATCGGAGCCCTGCGAGCCGATTGGACAATGTCGGCCATCTATACGACAATGATGGCCCTGTTGCTGGTCATACAGGTGCGCTATCATAACTGTACCGATCAGACAACAATAGCTTCGCTGACCGTACCGATGCTAGCCTGGGCATCGGCCAGTCAACTATCGTCAATGGCCCGACTGGCCGTACAGTTGTTACATTGTATCGCTTCGGGAGCTTTTCTCTATAGTCTATGGATGACAGATGAAAATAGCGGTAACAGATGTAATGATATCATTGATTACGATGATGTTGAACAACAACAACAACGGGATTCACGGCTAAGTGATTCCCGTATTATATTTTCTCGCATTTAATTTCAATCTCCCATAACTACCTGTGCTTTTTACGTAAATTTTTTTTTTAAAAAAAAGTATATAAATATATCACAAATAGTATTTAATATGACTTAAAATAACTGCCAGTAATATCATAATGTTTGTACTGTATGTACGTATGTATGTATGTGTGTGTGTGTGTGTGTGTGTGTGTGTGTGTGTGTGTGTGTTATTTTTTGTTGAGTAGTGTATTAACCAATTTTTTTGTGATTGATTTATTGCTAATTAATATTATCTAATTTAATTATATTTGATTTATTTTTTTTAATATAATTAGCATAAAAGTATATTTAACTACAATAAAAAAATAAAATAGTTTTTTTTTGAATAACATAAATCAGACTAATATATAGTTAAATTAATAACTCGAAAAAAATAATATAAAGTCATTAAAAATTTAAATCAAATTTTATATTATGTTTAAAAAAATAAATAAATATTATTATTTATAAAAAATTAAAATAAATATAATTTGATTATATTTATAAAACATATCAATTGTTATTTTTAATTTACTATTATATATTAGAAATAATTGTATTATTATTAGTAGAAAATTATTAAATAGTAATAATAATAGTTTGTTAAAACTAATTTTTGTTTTGTTTTTTTTTAAATAATTGTTATTTAATTATAATTTAAAAAAATTGTTTCATTTTCTATTAAATATTATTACAATATTGTCAATCATATCGTTCATATATATATTATATAATATATATTATGACAATCCATAATATTATACTTTAACTTTTATTAAATAATTTTTTATTTAAAAAAATTATTTGTAATTTTATCTACCGATAGACAAAAATATATTTTAGTTTACATTGAAAATATATTTATATAATAAACATAAAAATATAGATTACAAATAACTATAAAACAAAAAACAATTATATAAATTCACATTTTTTTAAAACACATAATAATTTTCTAAAATAATGTATTATTTTTCTAAATTAAATGTAATGACTAATAGTATTGTAATAACCGATTGTGTAATAATAGTAATATTTATTTATATAAATAACTATATATTTAAATAAATAAATTTGTATGGAGTGCAATAATATATATATATATATAAAATAAAATATATTATTTATAAAAACTAATTTTATTTATGTAACAATAAATAATTATAATTTTTTTTTTGAATAATTAATTTAAATTGAATAGAATACTAAACATAAACTTTTTTTTTAATTATATTATAGTTTTAGTTGTTATTAAATTTAATTACCATAAATAAATTAACTTTATTTAAAATAAAATAAATTAGTTTATTTTATTTCACATTTTTTTGTTTTGTTTATTTATAATAATTTAATTATATTAATATTTTTTAATTAAATTTAAATAAAACAGATAAACAATATATATATATATTATTCAAATAAATACTRATYTATTTATATCAATATATATATAATAATTAATATTTTTTTAAACTGTAATAAAATAATTAGACAAAATTTACAAATTATAAAATTATTTATTAAATTATAAAATTATTTATTATAATAATTTTAAGTTAAAATAAAATTTACTAATATATCAAAACAATTTTAATTAAATATAATTAACCAAGCAAAATATATTTATATATTTATATATATATTACTATGTAAAAAATGTACTAGTTGATTATCAAAAAAATAAAAATAAATAAATGTACGTACTTTATGAAACAATTTTTAATTCAATGTACAGTAGATTATTGTGTAATAAATATCATACTATTGGCTGACAACACAACACATAATATACAGTATATATGTATAGTAATAGACGTAAACATTGGGTTAAAAAACATAGTATAGTATTATTTAGTAAGCAATTGATTGAATSAATCAATTYATACRATAAATACAATTGAATTAAACAAAAATGTATTTAAAAAATCAATTCAATTGTTTTGATTAACCAGTGGTCACGTGATTGACACGTGTCTCTGTCACCCGTGATATTAKCCGCMGCCGATTAGTGGACACAACAACGATGTCGTGGTTTAAGGACATCGCTGGTCGAGCGGAAAACCTATTGAACAACATAGACAAGAGTGCCGGCCAAGTGTTGTTGGCCACCGGCCCGTCGGACRCCAATACCTCCCGTAGTGGCGGMGGCGGYGGCGGTTCGATAGTGGTGGCCACCAATGGTCAGATGATAACATGACCGACTCGTTTTCGACCATCACTGCTCATAGTATACKTACGATATCGTCGTCGGCATCGTTGGCCACCAACACMACCACCACTACGGGTGTCGGTGGCGGTAACGGCCAGAGTTCGCGTGGACACACACGGGCCTCGAGTTTCGAGTCGATCGGKTCGCGCGAATCCAGTCGATCGTCTAARGCGTCAACGACTTCGGTCGCAGCTTCCGCTTCGGCCGACCGTCAGATAGACGACGAAACGTTGTTTGACTTTCTCAACAATAAAGGTTCGGATGAKTGGCCAGTGATGGCCAGAGTGCGGCTATTTTTTTAGTTGACTAACTSTACTGTCTGTCTAACCTTTAATCGACAACAGGTGACGACATTCCCGAAGAGGGAGCWCTCATAGCAGTGTCCACTACGCCGTCGTCGGCATCGACCACATCGTCGTCGTCAGTGGCCGTCGTTACCGAAACACTGACCACCAGTGGTCAGTCATCGCCGGCCGCCAACGTTACCGTTCCATTCAGTGGCGGCGGTGTCGAMGACTACGARGGCCGCATACGGTCGCTGGCTTTGGAGATATCGTCGCTCAAYAGGCGTAACATTGAATTGGAAACCGAAGTCAAACGTCTGGCCAAACGTATCGGTAATCTACAGCAAAAGCTAAACATATCGGACGGTACTGTTCGCGAACTACAATCACGGGAAGCCGATCTACATGTATGCGACAATTACCGCCGACTTAGTTAGCTCAGGGATAACCTTTAAAAACTTTTTTCTCCCCTTTTATTTAAAGGCCAGTCTGGGCGCCAAAGACTCGCAAATCGGTGTCCTGAAGGTTCGGCTACAGGAAACCGATGCCGAACTCCAGCAACGGCTCAATCAAATCGAAACGTTGGAAGACCTAAACGAATCGTTACGAACGGCACAGGAGGCCAACCTRTCGACTGTTAACGACAGTGTCGACGGCTATCGTCATCAGATCCGTCAACTGGAGGCACAGCTACAACAGGAAAGGGATGAACTCCGTGCGGTACAGACACAGACAATGGCACAGATTGGCCGACTGGAGGACAATCAGAAATCATTGGTCAGTCGATAATAAATGAAAAAATTATTTGTTGTCTAAAAAAATTAGTAGATTTCAATTACCGGTAATTTTTTTCGGGGGCAACCAATAGGTCGATGAGATTTCGCTATTACAGCGCAACCTATCGCTGGAAAAGGCATCGAACGGCGAACTGGAGGCCCGGCTWAAGAACTCTGCGAAATGTATGGACGAATTGGACAAAGATTACTCTGAATTCAAAGTAAAGGCCAGCAAAACGTTGGCCGACAAGGATGAACTGATACGGGCGCTCAAAGCGGCTTCAACTACCAGTAGTGATGGCGCTGACGGTAGTAGTAGTAGTATTAGTAGCGCGGATGGTGTAGATCATACTACCGGTGCCGCCGCTGCCGATGATGTGCGCCGTCTGTTACAGTCCCAGTGCGACGCTATGGTACTCGAGTTGCAAGAGTTTCGCGAAAAGTACGACACATTGAAGAAGGCCTACGATCGGCTGTACGGCGAAGATATGGTAGCGTTGACCACTCGTATAGGTCTACTGACGGAACAGTTGGACAACGAGTCGCGCGTCCGACTGGAAGTCGAACAAGAGTTGAAAGAGTCGCGCGACGAGAGCCGCCATTTTCAGGACGATTTGCATCAGATTCGGTCGTCGCTTGAGTCGCGTATTATGGACAGGGATGTAGAGATTGATAAACTGCGCAAACAATTGGTATCGAAACGTAGTGCCGGTGCTCTTTCGGGTGCTGCCGGCGGCGGCGGCAGTGATAATGAACAACGATTCCGTAATTTGACGGACAATCTCATACAGAAACAGACGATAATCGAATCGTTGACATCGGAGAAGCATTCGYTAGCCTTACAGCTGGAGAGAAGCGAACAGCGGCTCAGGGATGCCATCAATGCCAGCCATAAGAGTGCCGAAGGTATTAGTTTTTAGTATTATTATGAGTTGTGATGTTATCTGATTACTGATACTTATCTATTGTTTTTTTTTATTGGCACCGATAGTATCAATAGGTATACACCATTCGCCATCGTTCGGCAATCTAGTGAATCGCAGTTCTGCGGCCATTGGCGGCAGCGGCGGAGTTCGGCCACTGGTCGAGGACTATCCCGACGACGGCAATGTTACCCGTCGCGTGAAACGAGCTTACGGTCAAATCGATGCCTTTAGGTATGCGTGTTGTTGTTGTTGTTGTTTACAGCTACCGTTCCCTTTCAATAATTGTTAATTTTTTTGTTTAGTATACGTTTAGGCAATTTTCTACGTGTCTATCCATCAGCCCGGGCGGCAATGCTAGTCTACGTACTAATATTGCACATATGGGTAGCAATTGTACTCATATACTATGAACCGGAGCAACACGGACCCGGTTATAACTACAAGATGCCCACACCGTTAGAGGACAGGGGYGGCGGCGGCGGTACTGGTGGTTAGCACTGATCCTGTGGCTAACTGTGCAGTCAAATAGATGTTTTTTTTATTATATCTTTTTTATATACCGTAAATATATTTAAAGAGAGAGATAGAGAGATATGTTTGTAATTAACGATAAGTTTTTTTAAAAATGTATTTTAATTTTGATTTATTAATTATTATAACTGTATATATAATAACATAGTTATAATTTGTTATTATTATTATTATTATTATACTTTTATAATGATAATGATGTTATTTACTGGTTATTTATTAATTATATATATATATATATATACTGTATGCATGATTATACAGGTATATATATATGATTTATAATGCTTTTTATATATATATATAAATATTTATATAAATTTTTATTAACTATATTGTAATTAATTAATTAATWAAATAAATTTGTTAATTGATGATTGAACAAACAAAAAAATAGATTAAAACAAATTTATCTAATAATTAAAATTATTTATTTTAAACAAACAACAAATATTTGAATTTAAATATTTAGTATATAATACTATTAATAAATTGTTTTTTGAATAAATTATAAGCATAATAATCAAAGTTACTATCATATAATTTATATTACTGTATATATATATATATATATTTATAATAGCTAATGATATTAATGCTAATAAATTGTAAATTTTAAATTATTTATATAAATTTAAAATATATATATATATACAAATGAAACTAAATAATTTAGTTTATTTTTAGAAAAATTATTTAGAAACACACTTATATCTTAATTTAAATAAATTTAAATTTAAATAATTAATTTATTATTTTTAGCAAATTGTCATAAAAATAAGTAATTAAAAATTTTATTGACATAACAAATTAATAAATAATAAAATAAATTAATAGTTAGAAGTGCTGTTAATAATTATTTTCAAACAAAAAAAATTGTTTAAAAATTAAAAATTGTTTAATAGCTTTTGAGCAAATTATACTAAAATGAATTACTAATGGAAAATTATATATATATATATATATATATATATATATAAAGTACAGTAATTTATTATAATTATTATTTGAAAACAAAATTTTAATCTAAATTACATATAATAATTTATATTATAAATAAATAATTAACTATTTTTCAAAATAATAAACATTAGAGTATGAAAAATCTCTCATACAGTACAGTATTATTTTGTAATTAATGTATTATACTATACACTGTACTATAATTTATATAATATATATATATATATATAAATTTTTATAAAGTTATGCAATTACTTATTGTCTACAATGTGATGATGATAATGCACACACACACACACTTAGACAGAGCACAGTTAGCTCAATCGATTTCTCTCTCTATCACACACACACACACACACACACACACACACACACACACACACACACACACACACACACACACACACACACACACACACACACACACACACACACACACACACACACACACACACACACACACACACACACACACACACACACACACACACACACACACACACACACACACACACACACACACACACACACACACACACACACACACACACACACACACACACACACACACACACACACACACACACACACACACATACACATACATACATACACATACATACATACACACTCAAAAGCGTACATGTGCTCTAGTCATACCGTATCTTAACCTCTTTAAGCATACACTCACACACACACACATACTCAGGCATACAAACTACTTGAGCTCACTCTGCCTCACTACTACTACTACTACCACCACCACTACTACTACTAATACTACTACTATGTATGTGATGTTATATAAACACACAGACACACACACACACATACACTCACTGTCAGCTCAGTCCTACAAAACTACTCTATCTTTCAGCTCTTTCTCTCTAACTCTCTGTATATGTGTTTTCAGCTCTTAAAGAATATTCTGTTAGTTTTGTATATATATATATATCGACTACTATTAGTATGAATATACAGTTTATATATATATATAAAAAAGATTTGTCTGAAAAATTTTTATCACTAAATTTGTTGTTGTTTTTTGTGTTGTTTTTTTCTCTGATATATATGTGTGTGTATTCATCGGATAATTTGCATATATAAAGATAATAATAATAATAATACAGTACTAAATAAATAGTGAAAATATAATAAAAAAAACCAAAATTAGTATATATTTTGTTGAAAACAACTATAAGACTGGTATGTTATTTGCTGGGGAAGTGTGTGTGTGTGTGTGATGTGCCGTTAGTTTGTTATTATTTTTTGATTTTATTTGATAAAAACTTTATTTAAATTATTATTATTATTATTATTACGGTAACTATAAATGACATTTGAATCTTTCTATATATATATAAAAACCCCATATATTTATATTTTCAATTTTGTTGTTTTCATCATTTTTTTAGATCAATAATATAGACATTATATATGTGTGTGTTTTATTTTATTTTTAAATATAAATTTGTAGAAATAAATTATATATATATATATATACAGTATATAATTTTTAATAAAATGTTAATATATTTATCTCTAATATATTAAATAAATATAAATAAATTAGAAAAAAATATATGATATAAATAATATAAAGTTTATATAAATTGTATAATAATTATCTTAATATTATTAGTTTGTGTAAAAATTACATTGAATTTTATGAATTTTATTTATTGGTGACTATTGTGTGTTTAAAAAATAAAATTGAAATATTTTAAATATAATTTATTATTTTTATTATTAATATATATATCTGTAAAACAAAATACTTTATAATATCATTTATAAAGTTTTTCCCAAAAAAAACAAAAAAATAATAATAATTTTATTTTCTCTTATTTTTCTCAAATTCCTTATGTCATCAAAAAATAGATGAATTAAATAACCAACAAATTTTGTTATCAAGGTAAGCAAAAAAAATTTATTTTATTTTTTATTATTAAATTTGTTTTCAACAACAACAACATTAACAATATTTTTGGATAATATAATAAACTAAAATAAAATGTCAAGTTGTAAAATACTTGAAGTTAAATTCAACTAGGACTATTTATTTATTTATTTTTTTGGTTATAAATAATGACACATTTAAAAAATGCATTTAAATTTTCCACTTAAAATATTTATATATATATATATATATATAACTATTTGCATTTATTTGGATGAATGTGAAGTATGTGTATGTGTGTATGTGTGTATGTGTGTGTGTGTATGTGTGTGTGTATGTGTGTGTGTATGTGTGTGTGTGTATGTGTGTGTGTATGTGTGTTGTGTGTGTGTATGTGTGTGTGTATGTGTGTGTGTATGTGTGTGTGTATGTGTGTGTGTATGTGTGTGTGTATGTCTGTGTGTATGTGTGTGTGTATGTGTGTGTGTATGTGTGTGTGTATGTGTGTGTGTATGTGTGTGTGTATGTGTGTGTGTATGTGTGTGTGTATGTGTGTGTGTATGTGTGTGTGTATGTGTGTGTGTATGTGTGTGTGTATGTGTGTGTGTATGTGTGTGTGTATGTGTGTGTATATGTGTGTGTATGTGTGTGTGTATGTGTGTGTGTATGTGTGTGTGTATGTGTGTGTGTATGTGTGTGTGTATGTGTGTGTGTGTGTGTGTGTGTGTGTGTATGTGTGTGTATGTGTGTGTATGTGTGTGTATGTGTGTGTATGTGTGTGTGTGTGTATGTGTGTGTATGTGTGTGTATGTGTGTGTATGTGTGTGTATGTGTGTGTATGTGTGTGTATGTGTATGTATGTGTATGTATGTATTATTTATTCATATAGATTAATTATGATGATGATATGAAAAAAAAAATAAAAAAAATTAAAAATACATTAATCATACCATTTTCTAGATTATAATTTATAACAACAACAAAAATATGATCCCTGTCATAGCTATTTGCATATTTTTAGTATTATTATTATTATTATAATTATTGTTAAGCATATACTTATTATTATATTGTAAATAAAGTGAATATTTCTAAATATAAAGACACTTATAATAATAATAATTATTATTATAAAGATGATATATCATTTTTGCCATTATTATTATTTTCATTGACATTACATTTACTATTATACATATGTATATTACAAATATATATTTCTACTTATATTCATTAAATATATAATATATATATATATATACATTTTGAATATAATAGTTATAATCAAGATATATATATATATATATATTAATATATACAGTATATATATATATATATAATTTGTAATTTTATACTTGATGACATACAGTATATATATATTATTATATATTTAACAAAACTATTTATAAAACCTTCAACTAAATCATGTAAATACTGTATACATAAATAAATTTATATAGAGTTATAAAATAAATATTTAAAAAAATAATACTTAATACAAATATTATATACTGTTTAACAGTTTATATAATATTATATTGAATTAGTTTTTAAAAACGTGTTTTTAGATTCATTAACAATACTATATTATTTAATTTATATGTATATATTTTTAGTACTTATGTAAATATAAAGTTAATTTATTGTATATTCAATGGGAAATTTAATACACATAATAGTAAATCTTTTTTTTCAAAAATTAGATTTTAGACTAAAAAATATTAATTAAAAATCTATGTTTTCTAATGTATAAAAACAACTACAAATAAAAGTTAACAAAATAATTATAAATAAAAAAAATTTAATTTAGCAATTATTTTATAAACAATACTGTTTATAAAATAATTATAAAAAAAATTAATTAAAAGTCAAATTAACAAATATCTATAGTATTTTTTTATAATAAATTAAATTTATACAATACTATATAATACAGTTTTTTTGTAATAAAAACATTTTCCTGTATTTTGTAAATATTTATATTAATTAAAAACACATATTATTTTATAGATTTTATATATACTTAATAAAGTATTTGTTGTAAATTGTATATATTTGAAGTATATATATATAAATATTACATAATAATTCAAACGCTATAGTAATAGGAAATCTAAACAAAATTGTTATGTAAAATACAAAAAAATATATATACAGTATATATACAGTATATGTTGTATTTTTATAGTAACTTTAATTGATTTATACTTAAATAAAAACACATACACTTTTAGCACAATAAACTTAAATAATGTAAATCCTATTAGACATCTACAGTATATATATTTGTCATTAAATACTGTATAAATTATTTTATTTGTACTGTATATACAGTACACTATATATCTATAGATATCTTATTAAAAAAAATACAAAAACTAAAATAAAATTTTGTCATTCAATATATATATATATACTTTACATTGTACTGAATATAATATATATATATATTAGACATTTTTTTAGATAAATTGTATCACAGATGCTTGAAAGTGACATATTTTATTTTAACAACAAAACTAACAAAAAAAAATAACTAACAAAATATCTTTATGTAAATTATTTGTAACTTTATTTTATATAGAAATTTTTGACATTTTATAATATACAGTATTATTAATATACTGTATATATTTTTTTGATAACAGTTTTTAAAAAAATTATTCATTATGTTTGAATAATAATAATAATAAAATAAGTCACAAAAAAATATTAAATAAATTTAAATAACAAAGTTAATATTTAAGAAAAAAATATATAATACTAATGTATTTAATATATTAAAATTTATTTATTATATTTTTGTTTAATAATAGAAAGATTTAAATACCATTTATTATATATTTTTAAGTGAAAAAAAAATCATAATATATTTAAGACTATTAATCATGTTTTTTTGTGTATATTAAAAAATATCTGTAAAAAACATATTTATTTAATATAGATATATTATTATTAGTATTAGTATTAGTATTAGTATTAGTATTAGTATTAGTATTAGTATTAGTATTATTATTATTTATATATTAATCAAAAACATATGTTAAACATAATTATTGGAAAATTGTATTTTGATAAACATTGATAGCATTTTATATTTTTATTAAAAATATATATAATATAATAAATACCTACAATATCTACACAAAATAATATTCAAAATAATAATATTATTACTAAAATTGAATTTAGGTTTGAAATGATTTTTTTGAAAAAAAAATATTTTTATTCATTGCATATATGATTGAATTGCATTTGCATTAAATAGCAAAAAAATAATGCTTTAGTAAACATAAATGTTTATATACTGTATATATAATATATATGTTAATATATGATATATATAGTATTAAAATAAAATACTAAAAAATACCCGTATAATCATTTTAATATTTAATAATAAAAAATTTAATATTTAGATAGAAAATCATAAATCATCAAAAATTTTTAAATATTTTTTGTTTGTTTTTATTTATTTAAGACTTCAAATATATATATAAGTTATTTATTAATTAGTATATACAGCATATATATATTGATATTAATAAAATAATAAATAATTTTTAATCAAAATAGGTTATTATCAAATATATATACTGTATATATATATATATATATATATATATTGTATATAAAATTTAGTACAAACGATAAAATAATTAATTTATCATATGATTTAGTAGATTATGAATTAATAAAATAATTATAATGTAATCGATATAAATATTGTTTTATTTACATTTATATTGTATTTAAACAATATATATATATATAAACAGCATTTACTGTACAACAAAAACTGTTTATCTTTATATATAGTATTTTATTCATAAAAATTTAAACATCACTTTATAAATATTAATTATTGTCTATTATTTATTTGATTAGTATTATAGAGTATTATATCTGTTACTATATTTTAAATACTTTATAAATTTAATAATAAATATTACAATAATAATAAATTAAATAAATTAATTGATTAAAAAATATAATATGCTAAATGTTGTAATACATTATTACTACAAATAATTAAAATACAATTAGTCAGACAACTAATAAAGGCAAAAATAAAATTTATTACATATAATATATATATAGTAGTTTACTAATTATTATTAATGATTTTTATTATTATGTTATTAGAGTATATTATTTTTAATAATGAAAAAAATATATATTTTGTTTGCTATTTAATCAATTAATTAGTTAATGCAATTTTCATGTTTTTAAAAAAATATTTTTTTACATAAAAATCAATGATTAATGACTGAATAAACTTTTTTTTAAATTAATTAAAATTATTTTTACTTAGTCTGCAGTTTTTAAATACATTATATATATATATTTTTATAAATATAGATTATTTATAATTTTTGAACAAAAAATATTTATCTATCTGTTTGAAAATAATATAATTTTTTTAATTGTATAAATTTAAATATATAATCAAGCTAATACATTGCAGATAATACAACAATATATTTTTTTAGCATAATTATACAATTTTTTCATATCAATGTAAAATTATATACATTATATATACAGTATATATGACAACTAATATTAAACTATTGGGAATTTTATTGTCATTATTAGGATATGATATAACATACTAAAAAACTTATATACATTAATTTAATGATAATATATATATATATATATATATATATATATATATATACAGTATATAATAATACATTACAATATTTTTTTACATACAAATGTTTTTATGATTCCCAATTGAATTGTTGGCTAAACATAGAAACATTGTATACTTAAAAATAAATACATTTTGTTTTACATTTTGAATATTTTTTTAGTGTTAGAAATAAGATTTTATTTCTTTTAAATAATAGTAAATATTGTTATATTATATTAATATTGAATATTTACAACAACAACAAAATAATAATAATAAAATATTAATTTACTTAATTATAATAAAAATAAATGTTTAGTAAATATTAACTCAATAATAATAATAATAATAATAATAACAATAAACTAAAATCTGTTTTATTTTTTGTTGGCTACACCCATATTAAAATAAATAGTATTTTTCTAGTAAATTATTAGTTATATAATATTTTTTATATATACACATTGTAAATATTTAATAATAAATTGTATGTATAATTGTATACAAAAATTAATAATAGGTTATTAAATGTAATATAAATATAAATTATTAGTTTAACAAAATTAAATGAATTTATTTTCTAATAATAATAATAATAAAATTTTAGTTAATAAAAAACTTTATTATTATATTATTATACTGTATTTACAGTATTTTATCATTAAAATCTATTTTGTATAAACTTAATGATATTTATTTTAATAAATATTTTACATATATATATATACTGTATATTTATTCAAAAAATAAATTTTATACTTTTATATTAATAATAATAATGTTGTCCAAAACAGATAAAAAACTCATATTTATATATTTATATAAATATTTGTATTATAATTGAAAAAAATAAAGTCAATAATATTTTTTTGATTCATAATTTAATAATAATAATAATAATAATATTATTATTATTATTATTATTATTATATACTATATTTTGTTTGTATTATAGCTCAATGTTTTGTTTAATTATGTTTTTTATTTTTATTTATACACACAAAATAAAATCATTTTATATATACTAGATAATTCACTAATGATATAATTCATTTTAAATGTAGTAATTATTTTATTAAACATTATTAATAATTAAATAAAAATATTAAAAAATACATCAATCTGTGTCACTATTAATGTTTAAAAAATAAATATATATTTGTTTAATTAATTAATTAATTAATATTTTTAATATAACTTTATTTAAATTAATTGTTTGTAAATTAATATTGTAAAAATAAATTAACAAAAAAAATAATGTAGTTATTATTATAAAAATAAAAATTATTTTTTTTGGTAAACAAAATAAAAGTTTAATTTTAAAAAAACTAAGTGCACATTTTATAGTTTAACTTAAACACATATATAGAAATAATAATATATTATTATTATTATTATTATTATTACATATTTTATTATATAATTTGTTATTTGAAATTTTATATTTAGTAAAAAATACGTATACTTTCATTAAATAAAATAAATTATTTTAATGGCACAAAATAAAATTATTATTATTATTTTTAATACATTATAAAATAAACCTCTCTCTCTCTCTCTCTCATCCTCACACATACACATACACATACACATACACATACACATACACATACACATACACATACACATACACATACACATACACATACACATACACATACACATACACATACACATACACATACACATACACATACACATACACATACACATACACATACACATACACATACACATACAGCCATTATATGATAAGTATGCTAATAATAAATAAATAACAAATAATAAACATTATAGTCGTCAATTGTTATTATAACTGTTTTAAAGCATAGCTGTATAATATATAAATAAATTTACTGTATATATCTTAATAAAATAAAATATTTTTTAGTATATTAACTACTATTATTGTCATAAACAAAATTGCTGCTCATATTATTAATGATATTTTTCATATAGTTTATAAACAATTTATTATTATTATTATCGTTATTATTATTATTATCGTTATTATTATTATTATTATTTTATATATAAAAATATTTTATATATTTTAACATCCTAGACATTAATGTGTTTTTAACAATTTAAATTATTTATTATTGTTATTGCTGAAATAAATAAATATAAATACAGTAAATAAATAATATTAATCTATTATAAAATATTAAATCTTTTAAATACTTATTATTATCAGTATTGTAATAATAATAATAATATTATTATTATTATACTAAATAAGTTTAGATAAAATATTTGTTAAGTATTTAATATTAAAGAGTCTTTTAAAAAAATAAATTTTTTCATTTGAAAAATCTCAATAAAAAAATTAATCATAAATTCTATACAAATTACTAGGATTTTAATAAATTTTTTATAAATAAAAATATAAAAGATTATTATTATTATTATTTATATTTTATCTAGCGTAAATTTCTATTGAAAAACTTATTAAAAAATTTTTTATTATTATTATTATTTCTAAAAATATAAATCTTATAATTTAACGCTAAAATCTTTTTATATTAAATTATAAAATTAAATTCTGATAATAAAATATTTTGATAATAAAAAAATAAAATTAACAATAAAAACCCGGATCTTTATATCGCTTAGAAATTTATATATATATATATATATTATAAAAATTATTATATATATATATTATATAATATATTGTGTTATATATTTAATACTAGTTTAATAAATTAGATTAATAGAAAAAAAACATTTTTTTTATTTGTTTAATAAAATATTTTTCATCAACAAAAAAATAATAATAATTTTATTATTTAATATAGATTACTATGAATTTATAAAATTAATTTATCAAACATTAATGTAATTTTGTTTTTTTTGTTGAAAAATCAATATTTTTATTGACTGAATATTTATTTGATTTACAAATATGACGGCTATTAACTAATAATCATAAATAAAATAATTAAATAAATCTAAAAAAATAAATTATAATTTTATAGATATACTGTACAGTATATATATATTAACTACAATATGTAATAATATGATAATATTAACAAAAATAGTTTTAATATTTGCTAAGATTTACGAGCAGAAAAAATATCATAATTTATATAAGATATATACTATATATATATATATATATATATATATAATATTTATCATTTATATTATTAAATTATGCAAATGTCGTGTGCATTAAGCAAATGTTTTATCAAATATTACACACAAATAATAAAAATATTAGTAATAATCTAATATTAAATATGATATTAATTATATGTGACAAATACACACATATATACATATACATACACACATATGTATATGTATATACACAACACACACACACAAATAGTACATACATTATTATATATATATATATATATATATATATATATATATTTATAATGAGATTTACATTAATTTAAATACATTTTCAAATATTATTTATATTATTAAACTTTTTAACTACTTTTAGCATAAAATATATTTGAACTGTATATAGTGTTGGCAAAAAAGAGAAATTTATAAAATAATAGAGAAATTTCTAGAAAGTTTCTAAAAGAAATTTTTATTTATGGGATCCCCATGGTTAATTTTGTTTTCTCGATATTTGTTATCTTTATCATTGTTTTTATAAGTAATATTTAAATGTTATTATTAGTATTTTAATTATTAATTAAAGTAAAAAATTAATTTATTTAATTATATTAAACTATGGTATAATAAAATGGTGAATAAAATTTTACAAAACTGATTATTATTAAATAATTATAATTCTTAATATAGGTATCCCATTTGTATATTAGTATTATACAGTAATCTACATTATATAGTATAATATTATATGTATAGTAGTGTCTCATTAATATATTTATAGTTTTACAATATCTATAGATATGGGGATCCCATAGTATAACAAAAAAGTTAAATTTCTATAGAAATTTATTACTGAGAAACTTTCTAGAAACTTTCTCAGGGAAATTTATTAGAAACTTTCTATTTGCCCATCTCTAACTGTATATAAGTATAGAAACATAATTTAATTTACCAAATAAAAAAAAAAGTTTTCTTATTAAATAAAAAATATTTTTATTTTAAAATCAAAATTTTATTTATAACACACACACACACACACACACACACAACAATTTATTTTAACATTACTATTATTATTATTATTATCCAAACTATAAATTAGTTAACGGTGTTATCAAGCAAATTGAATTTACAGTAATAGTAATGGCAATAAAATAAATTGTCTAAATTAAATTGTCTATCAATTTAACCAGGGATAAATATTCTAGTGTTATTATTAGATCAACAAATTAAATTATTAGATATTTTATTTTTATTTTTTTTGATAATAAATATTATTTTATTTATATTATTACTTTTTAAAATAAATCGTTATAATAATAAGTATTATTATTATTATTAAAAATACAGTATAAAAAATATATAAATATAAAAAACTGTATTTTTTTAACAATAAAGAGAATTATATATTAAATATAATTTTTATATTTAATTTTATATAATTTATTTTATAAAAAATGTTATTTGAAAAAAATACTTTAAATTAATCTTTTTTAAAATAAATAAAAAAAATAATACAATTTTTCCAGTATATTATTACAATATTTTTTTTAAAATTATTATTATTAGTATCACTAATGCATCTCAAATGAGTTACTATTAGTATTGTTATGATTGTTAACATTATTATTATTATTATTATGATAATTATGATTATGATTATCAACAGTATAGCTATGATTAGTGCGCCAATCATATTGATTAACAATATTAGGATAAATCCTATTAAAATCATTATTATCATCAAAATTATTATTATTATTAATGTTTCTACCGTCACCACCACCACCATTACCAGCATACCTGTCCCTAACACCACCACCACTACCACTATCATCACCATTACAATCGTTACAACGACTATTGTGATGATCCGGTTCCTCAGTGTAGGAGTGTATCCAAAACAAGGCAACCAACGGTATACAGACTACCAGCGCTGTCAGTAGCAGTGCCAGACCCTGACAGCCGCTCAGGTCTACAGTCTTTTCGTAGACCAGTTTGTAGATTTCGTTGCTAACCAATGAGGTGTTGGCCTCGAAAGCCGAAAATAGTGAAAAAATTTTGCCCATTTCGTGATGACGGAGAAGCTTGGATAGTCGGGCCCTGAAACCGATAACAGCATAGGCACCCAGACAGCCGGGTATTATCGAATAATAGTAGGCCTGATCGTGTTGCCATATACCACGTATTAGACACATTGTACCATAAGATACCAGTCCTATAAGCGATAGGGTAGTGTCCCGTAGTTGTAGAAACTAATATAAGAAAAAATATTGAAAATTTCAATTTCAATTGTTTAAGCGAAAAATACATATATTTTATATGTTATTTAAAAATATTTATTTAGAGATTATTTTTGTTTGTTTTGTAAGCAAAATATTTAATTAGTTAATTAATTATTTTTTTGGAAAAAAAATAATATAACAAAATAAATAGTTATCATTAGTTATCATCAAAAAATACTAAAATTAAAGATAAAATTAAATTATTAATAAATTATTAGTAAATTATTAGTAAATTATTAGTAAATTATTAGTAAATTATTAGTAAATTATTAGTAAATTATTTTTATAATATATATATATATATTTACCCGAAATAATATGGGAATCGCTAGTAGAGTACCGCAACCACGTATTACGTACTCAATAGCTAAATGATTATTATAGGTGTGGACATCCCACGAGTATACCCGTACTGACCATTGATACATAAAAACTAGCGGACCCGTACTGGCCGCTGTCCACATTGTTAGCGATAACAACAGTAGCCATATCTGGCATCGGCCATAATTTGGTCTCAATTTAAACATTTTGGCCATCATTTTGTGACCATTTCTCAGATTAAGCAATAGTTTTAAGGGATGTATGTGTCGATAGCGTTCAAACAGCCGAAGCTTATGTTCGGCCCGATTGTTGGCGGTGTTCTCGCCGTCTATGTTGTGTCCATCAACTGTATCACCGGTTGTTACCGCGGTATTGAATCGTTGCTCCCATACCTTGATATGGTGTTCCTCGTAGACCATTAGGACTGTCCAGACAAGTACGGCAGCGAACGAGACACCGCCTATGGCGTACACACCGGAATAGTTGTGCAATTGTTGGCCACTGGGTTCGTAAAATGTAGGCCTATCAAGCATCCAGGCGCCCACATAGGTGCCCAGTGCTTGAGCTTTAATAAACAATTAGAGTTAGAGAGAGAGAGAGAGAGAGAGAGAGAGAGAGAGAGAGAGAGAGATAGCATAGATATAACAAATTGATAGCATGTAGTTTAGTTAGACACTTATATAATATAAATTAGCTAATTATTTGTTAGTGTGGTGACAGTTCAATCAGTACTAAATACACACACCCACCCACACACACATACACACACACACACACGTACACAGACATAAACATCAGACACTAATACATGAAAACAAAATTATATATAATAATAATAATACGTGACTACACGTACCAAATAGGTTGACAATCTCGGCAACGGCTATCCTAATGGTAATCATATGCGATGGACTGGTCATCAGTATGTAGGCCCATATGCCAGTTAACAGTGCAAATAGGCCACCAGTGATAATGCCCGGTATATACGATATTAATATGTAGTATTGGGCTATTTGAGGATAGGGTGGTGGGAATAATAATAATAATATTATTTAATAAATTTCTATATACAGCAATAAATCACAAATAAGTGATTAATATTATTTAATAGTTGTAATGATATAATAATAATCATAAATATCATAATTAATTTAGTTACTATTATTTTTGTCAAAATTTTCAAATAGTCAAATAAAAAGTTATTATATTATACAATATTTTTTTAATAAATATTCTGTAAATATTTTTAAAAAAAAAACTTTAAAAGTTTAACTGCATATAAAATTTGTAGTCTATATATATTATTCTTGAATTAGTTATATAATTAGTTGCAGAAAATATTAAACTAAATTTGTTTTATTAAAACTATTATATTAATAATAGTAATGTTATAATAATAATAATAATAATAATCATAAATTTCATAGTTAATTTAGTAATTATTAATTTAATTATTATTTTTTTGTTTTATTTACAAAAATTAATTATTTATTCCTTAATTTACTATTATATTTACTAACTGTAAAAATTTAATTGCAACTAAAATTTGATGTTTATATATTTTTATGAATTAACTATATTAATAGTTAGTAATAGTTATAATTCAATTTTTTTAATTAATTAATTAATTAAATAATTATTATTATTATTTAAAGAAAAAACTCAATTAACATTATGTATTATAGTATTAATATATATAAAACTTTATAAATTATATTATAGTATTGTATATAATATCATAAATAACCTTACACCAATCAAAATAATAATCATTGAGCACCAGTATGCCGCACTCGGCAATGGTAGCTATCGCACCCAAAATTAATACATATTTTTTGCCCTTAATATAAGTATCGGTCCAGTGGCCAATTAGCATGGTGGCCAGTACCAACGGCAGTACCGACATGGCCAGTTTATATAGTCTAACTTTACGCGACTCGTCCAGTACCGACTGTTTCCATTGTCGGCTACTGTCCTCATCATCGGATAGTATACTATCGGGCATTGTATGCATTTGACGGCACCAATCCTCAGGATAGTGATAGTATTGTAGACATACCTTATCTTCGACTAACTGATCCGTTAGGACACGTTTCATAGTATTGACAAACGTAAAGACAAACAGATAGAGTTCAACAGTTAGCAAACGCAGGAACCAGTAGTAGTGTTTGAACGTATAGGTAATGCCAACCACCTGTCCGGTTGCGGGACGAGGAGGTTGTGATGATTTAGATGATGGTTGAGTAGTTGTCATAATTTTTTTTTTTGGTGAGGTAGGGGTGGGGGACACTTGTATTTTTATTATTATTATAGTATTTATCAAATATAATTATCACTATTTTTTATACGAAAAAAAATTATTATTATTATTAACACAATTAGAAAAATTTAATTATTTTTTCTTAATATTAAAATTAATTTTTAATTAATTGATACATAAATCACGTTAATTAATATTGTGTAAGTTAATATTATATATGATATACATGTTTAAAATAATATATACTGTTTAAAAAAAAATAATTGCAATTAAAATATTTTGTATTATAATTATATATAAACTATATCAATAACAGACAACAAAAATTATTATTATTATTATTTTATGATGATAATAAATCAAAAAAAAAATAGATATAATAAATTAATAAACAAATATCACAATCAAATAACATATAATTTAGATTTTTTTTATTAAGCAATAAATTAATTATTAAATTATTATTATTATTTTAATTGCCGTATAATAAAATGCATTGTATTGTTTTATTTATTTATTTTTAAAACATTAATTATTTTACTATAATAATAATAATAATAATATTTGACAAAAAAATGTCTGATTATACTTATATATAATTTTTGTATATATAATATGTAATATAATATATTTAATACAATAAATTTTATTTATATATATATATATTAAATTTCATATATATAATAGTTGACATTTTATAACTAACAAAATAACAGTATGTATTGTTATCGCACAATGATTTATCGCGTATATTAGCCTTAAAATAAAACATATATATATATATATATATATATATATATATATTAAATATAAAATAAAATAATAAAACTTTGTTTGATAACACTTTATATATATTGCCAGATGATTCACTGGAAATTATAAATTGATTATTTACAATGTATTAAATATTATGTATGTAATTAATGTACAGTATGTATGTATGTATGTATTAACACTAATTTATGTGTGTATGTGTGTGTGTGTGTGTGTGTGTGTGTGTGTGTGTGTGTGTGTGTGTGTGTGTGTGTTAAGTGTATTACACTTTGTATAGCAAAAAAAAACAAAACAAACAATATATTAGTTGATAAAACATATTAAATGAGTGATAGTGTGTATAT
Organism: Oppia nitens; assembly: GCF_028296485.1. NCBI lineage: Eukaryota > Metazoa > Arthropoda > Arachnida > Sarcoptiformes > Oppiidae > Oppia > Oppia nitens. Next base: position 2,566,819 of record NW_026533191.1, read on the forward strand.
GTTAGGTAGTCATAGTATTTATCATCTATTTTTTTTTAAAAAAAGTTATAATTTTTAAAAATGTTTAGAAAATTAAAATTTAATTAATTATTTCTATTTTTAGAAAATAAAGAGTAATTTATTTATATTATAATAATAATCATAATAATAGAAATTTGCAATAAATTATTATTATTTTATAATATATAAAAATTTTAAAATAAAAACTAAATTATATTACTTAAAAAAAACTAAAATTACATTATTATTAATTATTTTTTATCAAGGTAATGATAATATTACTACTACTACTAATAATAATTATAGTAAATATATAATGTTAAAAAAATGTATTTATTATAATTATTTATCTCATTTTGTTACTAACCATTATAATTATCAATGAATATTTAGTTATGCATGCATAGTTTTCAATTAAAAAATAATAATAATAATAATTACAAATTAACATTTTATTTTAATGCATCACAGATAATGTTGATTAGATTATTAAAAAATACAAAAAAAATAAATAAATTTACTTATTTTCTAAAAAAAATATTTTATTAATTTAATATTTAATAATTTTATAAACTAAATATTTTTATTAATAATATTTTTGCAAAATATTTTTACATATATATAGATTAAAATGAAATGAAAAAAAATTATTAATATATTCTAAAAATTTAATTAAAAACTACAATTTTTAATAATAATAATAATAATAATAAAACATTTTTATGTTAATGTAAAGTATTTGTAAATAGCTTTATATATAGAGTAAATACATAATAATTTGACATAAAAATAATATGAATGTAAAAATGTTTTATATATAAATTTTATAAAAATGTATATAAATTATGAAAACTATAGTTATTTGTTATATATTTTTAGGAAATATAGACATATAAATAATAATATATACATTATATATATATAAAATATACAATATATATTTTTAAACCATAAAATGTTTATATATATGTATGTGTATTATTTTGTAAAAAAATATAATCAAATATATGTTATTTTTTATTATTATTATTTAAAGTAAATAATCCAAAAAATAAAATAAAAAGTTATTTCATATTTATATATATATATATATATATTATAAATACATTTTTATGTTTACTGTTTATGTATTATAAAAAATACTATACATTTAAAGTATTTGTGTGTATTTTTTCAATGTATTTTTTGTTGTTTAGGTAAACATTTTTCAGATTAGTTTTACATTTTATATATATATATATATATATGATATTATAAATACAATGCATTTTTGAAAACTACAGTTTATATATTTATAGGAAAATACTACTTATGTTTTTTTTAGTTATATTTATATACAGTATATATATTTACGGTATTATATAAGTTATACTTTATATAAATTTTTAAAATAAAAATTTATTTAATATTAAGATAAGTGTACCAACAATAGTATATATATATATACTTAAAAAAAACTACACTAACTTAAAATTTAGGTATATATTGTATTTATAGTAATAGATTTGTGGCTAAAAACAAACAAACGATATATATATATATATACGTGACTTAAACTCAACAAAAACTAAATAAATCTTAAAATTTAAAACAAATTTTTGCTTTCAATTTATTACTGTATATATAAAAAAAGTCTCTGACTTTGACGTGACATTTACTGAAAAAAAAAATTTTGTAGTAGTTTTGTGAATGTTTTTATTATTTTTGGGGATAAAAAAATTAATTTTTTTATAAAAAAAAATTTGACAACAAATGTTATGCCAAATGGGATTATAATTCAACATAAAATAAAAATACTGTAAAAAACTATTTGTATCAAAAAAAAAAAAAAAATTGTAACTATCAGTCACAAAATCCATTGACCAAATTTATTACAAATATATATATATAATACATATATTCATTTTTAATATTATTAATATGATAATAATACTGTAGTAATTGTTATAATTAAAAATTACTATTATCTATAAAAAAAATTAACATACAAACAACAACAAATTTATATGATATTACAATTACAACAATAATGATGATAAAATTTTAACATATGTGGTGGAAATTAATAGTTATTTTTTTTGTTTTGAGAAATTTAATTGCCCTGTACTAATTAATTTTTTGATAGTGTACTAATTAATTTTAACACATGATTTAACTATTTAAATTTTGACTTTACTTATATATATGTATATTATTTGTATGTTAGTGTATTTGTGTGTATGTATGTGTGTGTGTGTATATATGTGTGTATGTGTGTATGTGTGTGTATGTGTGTGTGTGTGTCTGTATGTGTATGTATGTGTGTGTTTGTGTATGTGTGTGTATGTGTGTGTATGTGTGTGTATGTGTGTGTATGTGTGTGTATGTGTGTGTATGTGTGTGTATGTGTGTGTGTGTGTGTGTGTGTGTGTGTGTGTGTGTGTGTGTGTGTGTGTATGTGTGTGTATGTGTGTGTATGTGTGTGTATGTGTGTGTATGTGTGTGTATGTGTGTGTGTGTGTGTGTATGTGTGTGTATGTGTGTGTATGTGTGTGTATGTGTGTGTATGTGTGTGTATGTGTGTGTATGTGTGTGTATGTGTGTGTGTGTGTATGTGTGTGTATGTGTGTGTATGTGTGTGTATGTGTGTGTATGTGTGTGTATGTGTGTGTATGTGTGTGTATGTGTGTGTATGTGTGTGTATGTGTGTGTATGTTTTGTATGATTGTGTGTATGTGTGTGTGTTTGACTAAGTGTGTATAAATAATTATTTATTTTGTTATTCAATGATAAATCTGCTTGAGTTAGCACAAAATAATACTATTAGTTTGTCTAACATTACGATAATATTTAACCGAAAAAAAAAGTTTTATCACAACAACAAAAAATTGTATAAATCATACTTATAATTAACATTTTATGCAAATTTTTTTACTAAACTTTATTTTGTATTTTTTTAATGTTGTTGTTGTCGTTGCTAACCATAATGATTATGATTTTATAGATTATGAAAAAAATAATTATAAGTTTAATAATATGTATTAACATGAAAAAAATATTCATCATATATATTGCAAAATAAAAATTTATTAATAATTTCAAATGTTATTAAAGAATATTCTTTAATATATATATATACCTTATATATATTAAATAGATTTTTAAATATATATATATATATATATATATATTGATTGTAATTAAATATTTTTACTGGGAGTTTACTGTATTATTTATTTTATTTTTTTAATAATTAAATTACACTAGCAAACAAATAAACAAATAGTCATTATTTACATTAGAGATAAATTGTTTTGAAATTTATTTTATTTTATTAGCATAGTATAATTTCAATATAATTAATACTAATAATAATTGTACTTGACTAATTATTAGTCAACATTAATATATATAAAAGTTTCAATTTATAAATTAATTATTAAAAATTATTATTTATTTATTTTTAAATATTATTATTGTTGTTCACATATATCTAATTATAAGTTAATTATAATTTTTTTTGAGGTCATAATTATTAGCTTAATGATGTACAACTATATATATATATATTTATTTATATATATATATATACTATATTGGATTTGATACTAATTATGTTATATATATATACCCAGTTGAACATATATTATAAATGTAATAACTTTCCAAAAATTATTTACTTATTGTATATAAAAAAATATTTCCTATATTGTTGTTGTTATCAGTATCGTTCAAAAAAAAGGGAAATACTGTATATAGTTTTTATGTAATATACAATATATATATACCGGTACATACAAACAAACAAAACAAAAATATTATTATAACATATATACAATATACTATATTATCTAACTATCATTAATATAGTAGCATACTATTGTACTATATATATATATACTGTATATTGTTGTCCGGTAAAAAAAATACAACGATTATGACTTTAATTGCACTTATAATTTACGATATTAAACACACACACATAGTGTGTTTCAATATGTACCCAAAAAAACAACAACAATAATAATAGGAGTGATAATAATAATAACATAAACCAAACACACTATACAAAAACAACAAAAAAATTTCATCCAATTATAAGTTTTTTTTGTTTTATTTTTTTCCATATACAGTATATATATTGTGGATTTATATTATACTGTATATACTGTATATATATATATATATATCACTATGTTATCATCACTGTACATTGCCTATAAATGTATTAAATATATTATATATATACTTATACAGTATAAATATATAAGATATATTAAGAGCCTATGAAAAATAATAATATTATTAATAAAAAAATAATAATAATAATTGCAATAACAAATAGAAAAAATATTGTTTGGTTATTGAAGTTTATTGGACCATAAATAAAACATATACACTATAATACATTATATATATATATATATATATATATATATCAATAAATATATCCAGACATTAATTTATTGTTAGTATGCAATGTATTATTATTATTATTATTATTATTATTGTATTATATACCATGGTATTTTTTAATTTCATTTTTTATATTATTATTATTACCCAATTCCTATTTGTGGTTATTATGTGTGATATTCACTGTATAAATACAATATATATTATAACAGAATATTCTGGTATATATTGTGTTAATATAATATAAATTATATATATTGTATATATAGTATATTGAGGACATCCATTAGTTTACTGGCGCACAGTTAGTTAATACCATAAATTAAATCCCTAAATATTTGTGTGTGTGTGTGTGTTGGTTAATATCTATGTGCATCTATATGTATGTTTGTGTGTATGTATGTATGTGTGTATATGTGTCACAATGTGTATGTGCATTTAGGCACATGTATGCTTTTATGCCTCTTCAACACATTATATATCATATATATATTTATACGGTATATACTCAGTAATAGTAAACCTTTAGTATAGAAATACTATTACTATTATAATATAAATGTCCAGATTTTTAACGCTTGCCTAAGTTTATGTGTCAAAACATTTGGTGATAGAGAGAGAGAGAGAGAGAGAGAGAGAGAGAGAGAGAGAGAGAGAGAGAGAGAGAGAGAGAGAGAGAGAGAGAGAGAGAGAGAGAGAGAGAGAGAGAGAGAGAGAGAGAGAGAGAGAGAGAGAGAGATGCATTAAATTAAATACAGTATAAACACACATAAAATATTTTTATATATAAATTTATTTATGATTTTTTTTCGTCTCCCATCATGTTATTACTGTATTTTTAAACTGAATTTACTGTATATACAGTATATATACTACAGTAATATTATATATATATATATATATAAGTATAAAGTGAAATGTTTTAAGATTAAAATAAATAGCAAATAAAAATAAAATAAAAATAGATAAGTATATATATATATAAATATTATTTTATATTATACTTTATATGGGTTTAGTTTTTAACATTTATATTTATTTGTTTTTTATGTTAAAAATTTTATTAGTTGTTATGCTTGTGTAGAAATAAATATTATTTTATGATATGATAATTATTTATGAAAAATTAATGTTAAGTAATTTTATTATTATTATTGTTGTTTTAATAAACTTATAAAATAAATTTACAAATTTATATATATATATATAAACTATAATAAACTAATTTAAATCTAATTTAGTTTTGAATATACAGTAACTTAAATAATATATAGTTTATAAAAATGTAACTTTTTTTTGAATAACATATAGTTTTTTTATTCAATGTAAACTAATAATAATAATAAATTATTTTTTCAAACAATTTATCTTTATTTTATCGTTTCCTTTATGCAAATATTATTTGTTGCTTTCATTGTTCAATAGATTTACAATTTTTTTTTGAAATAATACACACAAAAAAACAGTTATAATAAAAGTTTGTTTAGAAATTGTTTGAGATTTTTCTAGAAAACTAGAAAATATATATTCATATAAAACAAAATTAAAATAAAAAATATCTTTTTATTAATAATCACTAGTTCTTAAAAAAATAATTAATTTTATAAGTTTAAAAAAAATATTATATATATACAAAATGTACAATACTTTTAATATATATATTATAATAATATAATTGATATAACGTTTATTGATTTTTAAAAAATATTATATGCTAATCTATATATTAATAATAATAAATTATTTAATAATATTAATATATAAATATTATAATATTTAATATAGATATAATTATATAATACATTAGACAAACAGCAAAAAATAAACAATATATTATTACAGTATATCATAAACTTTTCATAAATTTTTTCTGGTATAATATTTGAACTGTATATTAAATACTAGCAAAAATTATACTAAATTTTGATTAATAATGATTATAAATTAATGATATATATATATAAATTAATGATATATATATATAAATTATAAAATATATAATAAATAATATCACAGTAAAACATTAGTACACATTATAATAAAAATTATATTTAATAATGTTTTAGTAATTATATTTATATATATATATATATTATTGTACATTAAGTTATATATACATTATATATTATATACTTCAACATATTTTTACTATAACATATAATACAATAAATTATTTAGCCTAATAATCCATTAAAAATTTTCAGTGAGTGAGTGGGTGTGTAATATATGTGTGTGTGTGTTTGTGTGTGTGTTTGTGTGTGTGTGTTTGTGTGTGTGTATTTGTGTGTGTGTGTGTGTGTGTGTGTGTGTGTGTGTGTGATGGATGATAGTTGAATGAATAGATATATAAAAATATTTTAATCCACAATAACAATAATAACAATTTATTATTATTATTATTATTATTATTACGTTTACTATGTCTACTACGATAATACAAATAATAATATAATTTATCAAAAAAAATATTGCTTTTATATAATGAACAACAAAAAAATATCCGTTTGAATGACAGCTCCGAGAGTTTGTTGAAAATGATTGTTAAAAAATTGTTTAAAAAAATATATTATTATTATTATTATTACTCTCTATTATAATAAAAATTTTTAGTAAGTTTTTTTTATATATATAAAAAACTAGAGTCAAAAATATGTATATTTAATATACAGTTTATGATATACTGTAGAATAAATAATATATATAAATACATTTATTTTATCCGTATATGATTATAAAATAAAAAGTATCATAAATATATATATATATAAATTTACTATTTTTTACAAAACTATATCCATTTATTAAAAAATATTACTAATAATACTATAGCAATGCAGTAAAATAGTGATAAAAATATCTAAAAGTGTACTATAAATATATATATATGATATACCGTTTTATCATAAAATATATGGTGAACTAGTTTTTAAAAAATGTGATAACATTTTATATTTATATATATTTAATATGTTTAGTGATGAGTAAAGTCAAAGACAATATCAATGAGAGAGAGAGAGAGAGAGAGAGAGAGAGAGAGAGAGAGAGAGAGAGAGAGATAGTACTCTAATCTGTAAATATATTGAATATAAAAATTGATTTTTTTTTCTCTCTCTCTCTCTTAGTTTTAAAGTTAAAAGATATCTTTTAAAAATATATTACATATCTTAAAAATACTACTAACAGCAAAATAAATATATTTTTGTTATCTATTTATTTGTTGTAATATTAAAGACAGGTTTTTGTTTTACACTTTGCGCTTCAAAAGTTATATATATATATATATATATATCAATATATATAACAATCACTTACTTATATATATATATATATATAACAAACACAATATATTAGATGATATATCATATAACTGTTGTTAAGTTATAAATTTTTATATATCATATAATCTATAGATAAGCTATAGTTGTTGTTGATATGGATTTATAAATATTTAATATTAATACCTATATATAATTTATAATAAATAAATGATAGGATATATATATATATATATATATAATATATACAGTATATTAGATTACAGTTATACTTGATATCATACAGTCATACATAATCAGTATAAATGTGTGACATTTTATATATACTATAATATTTATAGTTTATAATAAAATAGATTTGACATTATATGTCAAAACCAAAAAAAAAATTGAAAATAATTTTGCTTTTTTTAAAGTTGATCGCACTTTTCAATGTAGTAATCAATTATAAATTTTTTTTTATCATATGTTATATAATAAATAATATGATAGATATCACAATAACTTTGTGTGTGTGTGTGTGCTTTCAATAAGCTTTTCAAAGATTATTATAATATTTACTGTATATATACATATATACTATACATATATTATAAGAATATTCTTTAAAATTTAAAAATTTATGTTTAAGTGTAAGAAAAAAGATAAGCTGACAAACAATGGGTGTGTAAGTGTAGGAGTGAGTGAGTGGGTGAGTGGGTGAATATATATATATATATATATATGTGTGTGTGTGTGTGTTAAGTCTGACCTAATTTATATACAGTACTACCAAAATAAAAAAAATTGGTTTACTCTGAAGTCATTATTAATTGTTTAGAAATTTTTCAATAAATTAATAGATAGTAACTATTTTATTATTATTATTACTATTATTAGTATCATGATCATTATTTATATATATATATTTTTTTGTATCTATTATTTTTCCCTGATGATAAATTGAAACACAACAATAAAACAAAAATTGTGAGCAATTAAATTTACTTTTTKTGTGTGTGTGTGTGTCTGATATTTAATTAATACATAATAAATTACAGTACAGTATATATATAGTATTAATTTTTTTCTACAGATAAAAAAATCATTATCAAAACTGTATTTATTTGCTAAATAAACTTAAATATAATAATATTATTATTATTGTATTCTAGTTTAGTAATAAAAATTTAATGTCAAATATTTAAAAAGTTTTCATTAATATTTGTTAACTTTATTTGGGAAAAATAAAATTAACACAAACAAAAAATTATAGTTTATATACTATTATACTGTATATAAGATAATACGGTATACAATGTAATAAATATAATTGTCATTAAATATAGTTAACTCATGTGTGATGACAATACATAATCGCAAGATTTACAGTATATAAGTATATATATATATAGATTAATATTGTAGTACTATATGTATGTATTTGTGTGTGTATGTGTGTGTATGTGTGTGTATGTATGTGTGTGTGTTTGTATGTGTATGTGTGTGTGTATGTGTGTGTGTGTGTGTTTGTGTGTGTATGTGTGTGTATGTGTGTGTATGTGTGTGTATGTGCGTGTGTGTGTGTATGTGTATGTGTGTGTGTGTATGTGTGTGTGTGTGTTTGTGTGTGTGTGTGTTTGTGTGTGTATGTGTGTGTATGTGTGTGTATGTGTGTGTATGTGTGTGTATGTGTGTGTATGTGTGTGTATGTGCGTGTGTGTGTGTATGTGTGTGTGTATGTGTGTGTGTATGTGTGTGTGTATGTGTGTGTGAGTGTGTGTTTAATAGTCGCAAAAAAGCATTAACAACATTTTTGTTGTTGAAATAGCAAAAATAAAACAAAACCATAATAATATCTATTAAATAAAAAATAAAATAAAAAATATATTATTTTCTGTGACAATATTGTATATCTATCTAAACTACCGGTTATTATACAGTATATATATATACAATACGGATTAAATTTACTGTATATTAACATTGCAATGACTGAATAAAAATCAAAAAAATAAATAATTGCTCTAAAATGTCATTTTGAAAAAATTTTATATCTTAAAAATCATAAAATTGTTTACCAATATACAAAAATAAATTAAAGTTTATAACAAAAAAATTTGTTTTTACAACAACAGTGATAAAAATAACATCAACAACACCGGTGCTATTGTGTTGATAATAATTGTAAAAAAAATAATAATAATAATAAAAGTAAGATAAATAATCTTTTTTTTATACGCCTACGATTAAATGTTTAACAATAAAATTGAATTTAAAAATATAAATAAAATTATAAACAATAACAATCAACAATCAACTAAAAAAAAGTTTATTATCAGTATCACTATATGTTTATGAGTTTGTTTGTTATATCAATAAATTATTAGTATTTTTCATTTAAATTAAAATGTCACTGAATTTTTTTTATTTAAATTTTATTATTATTATTCACTTTTTTTCTAGATGTGTACAAAAATTTACAATTCAATACAACTTTATTTTGATTTTTTTGATTTTATTTTTGTTGTTTGTTTGTTACAATCATTTAATTTTGTCTCATTTTTTATTAACAAATATATGAAAAAAAAATCCAGAATATTCTTGTATTTTTTTTATTGTAATTTAATATATATATATATATTGTATATATATATGCGATACACGTGTGATAAGCTCTGGTAATCTATTGTGTTATCAATAAATCTCTCTCTCTCTCTCTATATATATATATATATATATATATATTATCACTCTTTTTTCCAAACTCATAATAAATGTTACTTTTATTTTTATCTATTGATAATAATAATAATAATAGTGGCGGTTATGTAATGAATGGCATACAATCCTCACTGATTATATGTCTTTACATATACAACCAACACAACCAACCAAAAAAAATAAAATAAAATCGATATTTTACTGTGTATTACATTTATATTTTCACTGACTTTTTTATGTACAGTACAGTATATACTTGATATATAATATATGATATATCTATATATTGTATAAAAGCAAATGTGAACTGAAATTGAATTGAAGTTTCCATCTCTCTCTCTCTCTCTCTCTCTCTCTCTCTCTCTCTCTCTCTCTCTCTCTCTCTCTCTCTCTCTCTCTCTCTCTCTCTCTCTCTCTCTATTTTTCCATTATATTTGCTAAGAGAGCGCTTAGCATTTCAATTCAATTTGATCGACAATGTGTGTGTGTGTTTGATAGTTGGTTAAGAGAGAGAGAGAGAGAGAGAGAGAGAGAGAGAGAGAGAGAGATCAGATTTTTTTAGGGCACCGGGAGATAAAATAAAAAGATAGTGAAACTCACTAACATTGTTGTCATATTATGGTTGTTGCCAATAGAAAGTTATGTGATTATGTTGTGTTTGTTTGTATCCATTATCTATATGTATGTATATGTATGTATGTATGTATCTGTGTGTATATGTGTGTGTGTGTGTGTCGATAATAGCCAATACAATGTATCGTTATATTACTGTAATGGTAATTATTACGGTTTTATCACACAGTAGGTAACAAACAACAAAAAAACAAATTGCTAATAAAATTAAAAATATTTTTAGTAGATTTACAACAACAATAACAAAATAACATTTTGAAATCGAAAAAATAATTGAAATAATTTTTAAAATCAAAATATATTTTTTTGGAAAAAAATTAAAATTATTTTTTTCCCATTCCATTCAATTGAATGACAAAATATTTATATATTAATATAATATGAATGAATATTTTTTCATTTATAATTTAAACCATAAATATTAATAATATATATATATAATATATAGTACTGTATACTAAAAATCAAATAATATAATAGATGAATATTATTATTATTATATACTTGTTTTCAATATATATATATATATATAATATTCTATAGTTATCTAATAGTAAATTATATAAATTATATACAATATATCTATACATTATTATAATATATATATATATATAGCAAATTGATTTACAGATTACGTGATTTCTAGACATTTGTATGTCAATCGTGTTAAGTGCTGTTTATATCATATATTATATTATATATATGTTTTATAAACTGATAGATACCTATATGTATAATATAGTCTATAATGTTTGTGTGCAATGATTGTATGTTTTTTATTATACTGTATATATATATATATATGTTTCACTGATTGAAGTGACTATTTATTAGTAGTGTTTAGAGTTGTAAACCAAAAAAATATCGTGTATATGAATAACATAGCAAATAAATAGCTATTTGATAAAAAATAAATAAAAACCATTAGAAAATCAAAATACTTAAATATATATAAAAAACAGTGTATTTCCAATGTATTTATAATGTATTAATAATACTATTAATATATATATACATAATTTATAGATAATGTATGCATATAAACAACATTGAATATTAATGATAACAAACAAGTTTACAACAGTTTTTTTTGGTTGATTAATTAAAATACAGTATTTATATAAAAAAATAATTATTATTTTTTTTGGGTATAGATATATAATTAATTTATCATTTAGTAATTATAATAACAATATTTATAACAATATATATAATAAAACACACACAATACAACATAATGTTATTAAACATGTTTGTTATTATTATTATTAGTATTATTGCAAATTTTAATTATTATTTATAGTTGTTATTCAATGTAATAATAATTATAATTAATTAATCGTCTAATATATCATAAGACTTTTGCCTAAACTATTACTACTATTATTATTATTATTTTTATTATTATTATTATTATTATCATAATTATTATGCTAGACTACAATAATTATAAATACTGTACTATATATGGATTTTTTTTATGTGACAACATTTCACTATACAATATAATGTACATTATTTTCAATACGATACAGTTTAATGATGATAGCAATAAACAGTTGAATAAATCTCAATAGAAATTTCTATACTAAAGAATATTCTGGATATTCTCTCTCTCTCTCTCTCTCTCTCTTTATCTATCTATCTATCTATCTATCTATCCATTACTCTGTTTATCTTTTTTGTGAACTAAATGTATGATATATTCATAAGCATAACATAGATATAAAAAATAATATATATATATTATGTATAATATAAATCACATATAAATAGCATATTATTATTATTTGAAAATAACATTATATATAATGTATATATATATATTGTAATATATACTGTATATTTATAACTAACATATTTTTTATATAATAAAAAATAAAACTACATTAACTACTTGAATACAATATGTATCTATTGTTTTATTTAATATACTGTACATACAGTTAACATTTGACTTACATTATTTTCTTATTATTTATTTAATATTTTAATAATAATAATAGTACTTATTATATGAAATAAAAATATAACTTTTTTTTATTATCTACTATTATTTAATACTGAGTATATTAAAATATCTTAAGTAAATTTAAAATAAAGTGAAATCAAAAACAAAAAATAAAATAATAATAAAACATTAATGTATTAATAAAATAAAAAATAGAAAAAATATAATTTTATAGTATTATAATTTTGATACTTTGGCATAAAAATAATATATTTTATAGTTTTTTTTAAAATAATAATAATTTCAAATAATAAAATAGAAAATAATGAATAATACAATTTTGTACATAAATAATATAATTTAATTATATTTCCAACAAATTTATATATATATATATATATATTTAATACATTATATTTTCAAGATAAATAATTACCTAAATATTAAAATTTTTTAAATAATAATTAATACTATATGTATAGTAAATGTTTGTACAGTATTTAGTAGTTGAAAAATTTTAACAAATAATTAATTATATGCTTATTATTATTAATATACTAAATGTGATGTTTACTTAGCAATTAATTTGTCGACAAAATAATTAATTTTTTTTAAAATAGTTTTTTCCTCTCAAATTATCGTACAATTAATTATCATTTTTTTTGTTGATAAAAATAATTTATTAAATAGTTTTCGACAATATATTATACTTGCTATACAATTATTTTGCTATTAGTATTTATTATTATATTATTGTATATACATTTAATATACTGTGTGTGTGTGTGTACAGTACTAAAGCAATAATAATAAATAATATTTATAAATATATATATATTCAGGGTTAAGCAAGGTTTTGGATTTTAGGGGGGGGTAGACCGGGGTAAAATTTACAAAATTCTCGAAAAATCTTGGGGGGGTATTGGGTGGGGTAAGATTTTTATTGCATTTTTAAACGGCAATTTTTTCAAAAATCCTAAATCAAGGGGGGGGTCAAGAAAAAATTCCCTAATATTCCCTTAAATTCCCGAATATTCCCATGTAAATTCGATAAAATTCCCATAAGTTCCCGTATAAATTCCCAGGAAAATAGGTAAAATTTACAAAAATACTAAAAAAAACTTAAATTTTAACAAAAATAAAAAAAAGTTAAATTTTAACAAAAAATAAAATAATAATGTATTAAATACTTAAAAATAGGTGATAAAGGCATTAATGATACACTGAGTTTTTTAGTATTTTAGTAATTTTTAACTTTTAAAATAATTTTTTAAATAATACTTAATGCTTATAGTTTATAGATATATATTTTTATTTTTTAATGTTATTTTTATGTAAATACTGATTGAATACTAATTATAAAATTAAAAATATTTTAAATTTTTTAGTTAAAATTTTAAAAATTATTAATAAAAACCTTGTAATATAAGTATTTATTTTTTTATTAACTTCTTAAACTATCTCAAACTTCTATTTATATTGTAATATGATTATTCTTTTCAACAAATTGGTATTTTTTAACTTTTTAGTTTAATATTTTAAGTAAAATTATGTTATTTTTTGATGAGTTTTAACGTTATTTTAACTTTTTTACTTATTTTTAATCAATAATTAGAATCATATAAATTTTAAAAACATAAAAACACTTACTAAAATAGTATTAACTAAAATTAAAATTTTTATAAATCTCAAAAAAATTTTCGGCGCCTGCGGCGCCGAAATTTTAGGGGGGGGGTCATTTCTCCTCGTTTTTAAGCGACAATTTTTCCCATTTGGTCAAAAAGTCTGGGGGGGTAAAATCCCAATTTCTCGATCTTAGGGGGGGGTATTTTGGCCTTACCCCCCCCCTACCCCCCTTACTTAACCCTGATATATATTGTATATAATATACAGTAATATGTGATGTGGTATTTAATCGATTTATTATTTGTTAAGCAGTTATACATATATATACAAATATATATATATATATGTTTAAGTGCTATATTTGCTAATATATTATTATATAATATATATACTGTATGACATCAATTGTCCATTTAATGTATAATTATATTTATACACACATATATATATTATATAATAAATTGTCAAATAATTTCTCAATCGCATATCATTTGAGTTAATGCATTATATTTCATTTATAATATATTATATAATATATATATATATATATATATATAGATAAATAAGCAATGCATACAAACACATAGTATAATATTATTATTATTATCATATTTATATTAATATAATTACATAACTACACAAATACTATGCATAACATTTATTTACTCTACTCTATTGTGTGTTATAATATTATATATTATTAAATATAATATACAAATATATTTAATATAAATTCTGTATACAATATATATATATATTGTGTATAATAATAGTTTATTGGGAAGAAAAAATAAATAAAATCTTTTTTTTTTGCTTTCATTATAATAATCAATAGCCGAAAAAACCAATAAATCAATACCAACAAAAAAACATACATAAGCTGTGTGTGTGTGTATGTTAAATATAAAAGGACTAATAGTTAGGTCAACTATATATATTTTTATCGTATATATTATCATATACTGTATATATATATATATATATATATATAATAACTTAAAGTAACTCCCGGTTCTCTACACACACAAA
Organism: Oppia nitens; assembly: GCF_028296485.1. NCBI lineage: Eukaryota > Metazoa > Arthropoda > Arachnida > Sarcoptiformes > Oppiidae > Oppia > Oppia nitens. The sequence goes on from NW_026533191.1 coordinate 2,582,431, forward strand.
AAAAATGATATTACCAATAATTATATCTTTCAAACAATTATTTTTTTTATATACAGTATATAATATGGTC